>NC_057807.1:599487192-599787192 GCF_018294505.1 Triticum aestivum
TTTTATTTCGAGTTACTAACACTTAGCAACCGAACCGGTATCCAATACCCTGGTGCTACTAGGAGTACTAGTAAAGTACACATTAACATAATGTATATCCAATATACTTCTATCGACCTTTCCAGCCTTCTTATCTACCAAGTATCTAGGGTAATTCTGCTCCAGTGGTTGTTCCCCTTATTACAAAAGCACTCAGTCTCGGGTTAAGGTTCAACCTTGGGTTTCTTCACTGGAGCAGCAGTTGATTTGCCGTTTCATGAAGTATCCCTTCTTGCACTTCTTGAAACTAGTGGTTTCACCAACCATCAACAATTGATGCTTCTTCTTGATTTCTACTTTCGCGGTGTCAAACATCATGAATACCTCAAGGATCATCATATCCATCCTTGATATGTTATAGTTCATCACGAAGCTCTAGCAGCTTGGTGGCAATGACTTTGGAGAGACATCACTATCTCATCTGGAAGATCAACTCCCACTTGATTCAAGTGATTGTTGCACTCAGACAATCTGAGCACAAACTCAACGATTGAGCTTTTCTCCCTTAGTTTGCAGGCTAAGAGAATCGTCGGAGGTCTTATACCTCTTGACGTGAGCACGATCCTGAAATCCCAATTTCATCCCTCGAAACATCTCATGTTCCGCGGCGTTTCGAAAACGTCTTTGGTGCCTCAACTCTAAACCGTTTAACTGAACTATCACGTAGTTATCAAAATGTGTATGTCCGATGTTCGCAACATCCACAGACGACGTTTGGGGTTCTGCACACCGAGCGGTGCATTAAGGACATAAGCTTTCTACTGTCCGCATAATCGCTACTGTCAACTTTCAACTATATTTTCTCTAGGAACATATCCAAATAGTGGAACTAAAGCGCGAGCTATGACATAATTTGCAAAGGGCTTTTGACTATGTTCAGGATAATTAAGTTCATCTTATGAACTCCCACTCAGATAGACATCCCTCTAGTCATCTAAGTGATTACATGATCCGAGTCAACTAGGCCGTGTCCGATCATCACGTGAGACGGACTAGTCATCATCGGTGAACATCTTCATGTTGATCGTATCCTCCATACGACTCATGCTCGACCTTTTGGTCTCTTGTGTTCCGAGGCCATGTCTGTACATGCTAGGCTCGTCAAGTTAACCTAAGTGTTTCGCGTGTGTAAATCTGGCTTACACCCGTTGTATGTGAACGTAAGAATCTATCACACCCGATCATCACGTGGTGCTTCGAAACGACGAACTTTCGCAACGGTGCACAGTTAGGGGGAACACTTTCTTGAAATTTTAATGAGGGATCATCTTATTTACTACCGTCGTTCTAAGAAAATAAGATGCATAAACATGATAAACATCACATGCAATCAAATAGTGACATGATATGGCCAATATCATTTTTGCTCCTTTTGATCTCCATCTTCGGGGCTCCATGATCATCATCGTCACCGGCCTGACACCATGATCTCCATCATCATGATCTCCATCATCGTGTCTCCATGAAGTTGTCTCGCCAACTTATTACTTCTACTACTATGGCTACCGGTTAGCAATAAAGTAAAGTAATTACATGGCGTTGTTCAATGACACGCAGGTCATACAATAAATAAAGACAACTCCTATGGCTCCTGCCGGTTGTCATACTCATCGACATGCAAGTCGTGATTCCTATTACAAGAACATGATCAATCTCATACATCACATATCATTCATCACATTCTTCTTGGCCATATCACATCACATAGCATTGTTGGGGAACGTTGCAGAAAATTAAATTTTTTCCTACGGTTTCACCAAGATCCATCTATGAGTTCATCTAAGCAATGAGTCGTGGGAGAGAGATTGCATCTACATACCACTTGTAGATCGCGTGCGGAAGCATTCAAGAGAACGGTGATGATGGAGTCGTACTCGCCGTGATTCAAATCACCGATGACCAAGTGCTGAACGGACAGCACCTCCGCGTTCAACACACGTACGGTACGGACGACGTCTCCTCCTTCTTGATCCAACAAGGGGGAAGGAGAGGTTGAGGAAGAAGGCTCCAGCAGCAGCACGACGGCGTGATGATGGTGGAGAGGCAGTACTCCGACAGGGCTTCGCCAAGCGCTCAACGGAGGAGGAGAGGTGTAGGGGAGGGAAGGGGCTGCGCCTTGGATCAGGTATTCAGCCCTCCCCTCGCCCCTCTATTTATAGGGGAAGGGGGAAGGGGGGCCGGCCCCCTCTAGATGAGATCTAGAGGGGGGGCGGCGGCCAGGGGGGGCTTGCCCCCCAAGCAAAGGGGGTGCGCCCCCTTTAGGGTTCCCCCCAACCCTAGGCGCATGGGCCCAAGGGGGGGGGGCGCCCAGCCCTCCAAGGGCTGGTTCCCTGCCCCATGCGGCCCATGAGGCCCTCCGAGAGGGGTGGCCCCTCCCGATGGACCCCCGGAACCCTTCCGGTGGCCCCGGTACAATACCGATATGCCCCCGAAACTTTCCGGTGTCCGCATGACAACTTCCCATATATAAATATTTACCTCCGGACCATTCCGGAACTCCTCGTGACGTCCGGGATCTCATCCGGGACTCCGAACAACATTCGGTAATCACATACATGTCTTCCTAATAACCCTAGCGTCACCGAACCTTAAGTGTGTAGACCCTACGGGTTCGGGAGACACGCAGACATGACCGAGACGGCTCTCCGGTCAATAACCAACAGCGGGATCTGGATACCCATGTTGGCTCCCACATGCTCCTCGATGATGTCATCAGATGAACCACGATGTCGAGGATTCAATCAACCCCATATGCAATTCCCTTTGTCAGACGGTATGTTACTTGCCCGAGACTCGATCGTCGGTATCCCAATACCTTGTTCAGTCTCGTTACCGGCAAGTCACTTTACTCGTACCGTAATGCATGATCCCGTGACCAGACACTTGGTCACTTTGAGCTCATTATGATGATGCACTACCGAGTGGGCCCAGTGATACCTTTCCGTCATATGGAGTGACAAATCCCAGTCTCGATCCGTGTCAACCCAACAGACACTTTTGGAGATACCTGTAGTGCACCTTTATAGTCACCCAGTTACGTTGTGACGTTTGGTACACCCAAAGCACTCCTACGGTATCCGGGAGTTACACGATCTCATGGTCTAAGGAAGAGATACTTGACATTGGAAAAGCTCTAGCAAAACGAACTACACGATCTTGTGCTATGCTTAGGATTGGGTCTTGTCCATCACATCATTCTCCTAATGATGTGATCCCGTTGTCAACGACATCTAATGTCCATAGTCAGGAAACCATGACTATCTGTTGACCAACGAGCTAGTCAACTAGAGGCTCACTAGGGACGTATTGTGGTCTATGTATTCACACGTGTATTACGATTTCTGAATAATACAATTAGCATGAATAAAAGACAATTATCATGAACAAGGAAATATAATAATAATCCTTTTATTATTGCCTCTAGGGCACATTTCCAACAGTCTCCCACTTGCACTAGAGTCAATAATCTAGTTACATTGTGATGAATCGAACACCCATAGAGTTCTGGTGTTGATCATGTTTTGCTCGCGCGAGAGGTTTAGTCAACGGATCTGCGACATTCAGATCCGTATGTACTTTGCAAATATCTATGTCTCCATCTTGAACATTTTCACGGATGGAGTTGAAGCGTCGCTTGATGTGCCTGGTCTTCTTGTGAAACCTGGGCTCCTTGGCAAGGGCAATAGCTCCAGTGTTGTCACAGAAGAGTTTGATCGGCCCCGACGCATTGGGTATGACTCCTAGGTCGGTGATGAACTCCTTCACCCATATTGCTTCATGCGCTGCCTCCGAGGCTGCCATGTACTCCGCTTCACATGTAGATCCCGCCATGACGCTCTGCTTGCAGCTGCACCAGCTTACTGCTCCACCATTCAACATATACACGTATCCGGTTTGTGACTTAGAGTCATCCAGATCTGTGTCGAAGCTAGCGTCGACGTAACCCTTTACGACGAGCTCTTCGTCACCTCCATAAACGAGAAACATGTCCTTTGTCCTTTTCAGGTACTTTAGGATATTCTTGACCGCTGTCCAGTGTTCCTTGCCGGGATTACTTTGGTACCTTCCTACCAAACTTACGGCAAGGTTTACATCAGGTCTGGTACACAGCATGGCATACATAATAGATCCTATGGCTGAGGCATAGGGGATGACGCTCATCTCTTATTTATCTTTTGCCGTGGTCGGGTATTGAGCCGAGCTCAATCTCACACCTTGCAGTACAGGCAAGAACCCTTTCTTGGACTGATCCATTTTGAACTTCTTCAAAATCTTATCAAGGTATGTGCTTTGTGAAAGACCTATGAGGCGTCTCAATCTATCCCTATAGATCTTGATGCCTAATATGTAAGCAACTTCTCCAAGGTCCTTCATTGAAAAACACTTATTCAAGTAGGCCTTAATGCTGTCCAAGAATTCTATATCATTTCCCATCAAAAGTATGTCATCTACATATAATATGAGAAATGCTACAGAGCTCCCACTCACTTTCTTGTAAACGCAGGCTTCTCCATAAGTCTGCATAAACCCAAACGCTTTGATCATCTCATCAAAGCGAATGTTCCAACTCCGAGATGCTTGCACCAGCCCATAAATGGATCGCTGGAGCTTGCATACTTTGTTAGCATTCTTAGGATCGACAAAACCTTCCGGCTGCATCATATACAGTTCTTCCTTAAGATGCACGTTAAGGAATGCCATTTTGATGTCCATCTGCCATATCTCATAATCATAGTATGCGGCAATTGCTAACATGATTCGGACGGACTTAAGCTTCGCTACGGGAGAGAAAGTCTCATCGTAGTCAATCCCTTGAACTTGCCGATAACCCTTAGCGACAAGTCGAGCTTTATAGATGGTGACATTACCATCCGCGTCCGTCTTCTTCTTAAAGATCCATTTGTTTTCTATCGCTCGCCGATCATCGGGCAAGTCAGTCAAAGTCCATACTTTGTTTTCATACATGGATTCTATCTCGGATTTCATGGCTTCTAGCCATTTGTTGGAATCTGGGCCCTCCATCGCTTCTTCATAGTTCGAAGGTTCACCGTTGTCTAACAACATTATTTCCAGGACAGGGTTGCCATACCACTCTGGTGTGGAACGTGTCCTTGTGGACCTACGAAGTTCAGTAGCAACTTGATCAGAAGTACCTCGATCATCATCATTAATTTCCTCTCCAGTTGGTGTAGGCACCACAGGAACGTTTTCCTGAGTTGCACTACTTTCCGGTTCAAGAGGTAGTACTTCATCGAGTTCTACTTTCCTCCCACTTACTCCTTTCGAGAGAAACTCTTTTTCCAGAAAGGATCCGTTCTTGGCAACAAAGATCTTGCCCTCGGATCTTAAGTAGAAGGTATACCCAATGGTTTCCCTAGGGTATCCTATGAAGACGCATTTTTCCGACTTGGGTTCGAACTTTTCAGGTTGAAGTTTCTTGACATAAGCATCGCATCCCCAAACTTTTAGAAACGACAGCTTAGGTTTCTTCCCAAACCATAATTCATACAGTGTCGTCTCAACGGATTTAGACGGTGCTCTATTTAAAGTGAATGTAGCTGTCTCTAAAGCGTATCCCCAAAATGATAGCGGTAAATCGGTAAGAGACATCATAGATCGTACCATATCCAATAGAGTGTGATTACGACGTTCGGACACACCGTTACGCTGAGGTGCTCCAGGCGGCGTGAGTTGTGAAACGATTCCACATTTTCTTAAGTGTGTACCAAATTCGTGACTTAAATATTCTCCTCCACGATCCGATCGTAAGAATTTTATCTTTCAGTCACGTTGATTCTCTACTTCATTCTGAAATTCCTTGAACTTTTCAAAGGTCTCAGACTTGTGTTTCATCAAGTAGACATACCCATATCTACTCAAGTCATCAGTGAGAATGAGAACATAATGATATCCTCCGCGAGCCTCAACGCTCATTGGACCACACACATCAGTATGTATGATTTCCAATAAGTTGGTTGCTCGCTCCATTGTTCCGGAGAATGGGGTCTTGGTCATTTTGCCCATGAGGCATGGTTCGCATGTGTCAAATGATTCATAATCTAGAGACTCTAAAAGTCTATCAGCATGGAGCTTCTTCATGCGCTTGACACCAATGTGACCAAGGCAGCAGTGCCACAAGTATGTGGGACTATCGTTATCAACTTTACATCTTTTGGTATTCACACTATGAATATGTGTAACATTACGTTCGAGATTCATTAAGAATAAACCATTGACCATCGGGGCATGACCATAAAACATATCTCTCATATAATTAGAACAACCATTATTCTCGGATTTAAATGAGTATCCATCTCGTATTAAACGAGATCCAGATACAATGTTCATGCTCAAACTTGGCACTAAATAACAATTATTGAGGTTTAAAACTAATCCCGTAGGTAAATGTAGAGGTAGCGTGCCGACGGCGATCACATCGACCTTTGAACCATTCCCGACGCGCATCGTCACCTCGTCCTTCGCCAGTCTCCGCTTATTCCGCAGCTCCTGCTGTGAGTTACAAATGTGAGCAACGGCACCGATATCAAATACCCAGGAGTTACTACGAGTACTGGTAAGGTACACATCAATTACATGTATATCAAATATACCTTTAGTGTTGCCGGCCTTCTTGTCCGCTAAGTATTTGGGGCAGTTTCCCAAGTAACACATTGTATTATACAGTTATAAGCCAAAATCAAATCACAAGTAACTACTTCTTGCACATTTCAGTGTATACTGTGCTAGGCTCACAATCGTTGTCTTGTTTCAGTTATCAACAACAAAATATTCAAGCAACACATTGTCTTGTTGGCCACATTCACCTTGACAAGGTATTTTTCCATTTCTCCTACTTTTCAAATAGTATAACTGTTTCAGCATTATCATCAAGACTATATGTTGAAGAAATCATTTTGTGCCCTTACAGAAGCAACTGGATGAAATGAACATAAGTATGGAAGGTATTCTTCAGAAATGCCAGAAAGAAATATATAGATGGGGAAAGAAGAAGGGGCAGGTGAATCAACTTATGAAGAGAGTTGTGATCTCAAGGTGCTACGACCTTTTACTGTTTTAACCTTGAAATAGTACAGGAGGCTTTATTTTCGTATTCTTCTGAAAGAATATTCCAATGGTTGGATCTACTTTTCAGATCCACTAAGATTTGAGTTCTTTATTTGGTAACTTAAGTTGAATAATGCCTTTCATTGGGTATTTAGGCATGCTATATTGAGAAAATCAAGCATGAATTTTAAATGATCTATTCTTTAGTTTCTGAACATAATCTGACATTTCTTCTTTGCAGTGAATGAATATGCTACCAGGATGCAGATGACGAGGAACAGGTCTCCTGTTTGCAGTTTTTCCTAACTGAAAGTGTGACCACACGAATGTCTGAATCTTCTGCGCGAGTTGTCCAGTTGATGGCCAATACCATTTCTCCTATACTCTTGGACACAGTCATAAAAGGTAAACCAAAAATTCACATTCATACTAGGTATCATGCATATAGAAAATCCAGATGAACATGCTGATAGTTACGGCTTATGCAATTCTGCTTACTAAAGAGATGTTCTCTTGCATCTTCTCCCAGGTGATACATGAGTCCAGGAAGTGAACATAGTATGGGTTGAACCACAAGACACATGTTGGGTCCAGAACTCCGGTACAGAACAGAAGGGTGAATTGGCGCTCGTAGTCACAATGGATAAATACTCAACTGGAGAGAGTGGTGATGTCTGGGGAACAGCAATGGATGCATGCATCCCTGTGATGGATCTGATCGACACTACCAGGTCTCTGCCCTACAGCATCCAACAAGTTCAGCAAGGGTTTGGAATTTCCTCTGCCTTCGGTCGAGTCACACAGGTCCAGCAAGTTCTTGCTTTTTTTTTTACTTTCCTGATGAATTCAGTATCTTCTATTTAAAAATTACTCATGTTTTGCTCTTCTTCTTTTTATCCTTTCGACCATCCTTCCAGCACCTTTCCAAGGCAGTTGGAATGGTTACAAAATCAGTTCTCGAAGAACACCTGACAACTGTTGCAAGCAGCATGACCTGCACAGGTAACTTGCATGGCTTCAACAGCTATGGTTACAAGGCCACATTCAAGGCCCTCAAGATTCAGGCACCCTTCATGAAGGCTACACTCGCTGTAAGTTCTCCATTTCATTTTGTTTTGAACCCCCCATTTTGATGAGCAAGTGTTGGCATTGATTAAAAAACCGAGAAAAACATGTTGCAGAGGCCATTGCAATGCTTCGAGGAGGGTGCAGAGAAGGTCTATTCTGATCAGCTGGATAGTGTTGTGTCTACCTGCTCTTGGGGCAATCCTGCACCAATTGGGACTGGTTCAGCCTTCAAAATCCACTGGAATGATGGGAGCACGGTACGACGAATATCTCACCTGCCTATGTTCTCTCATGTGTGCAGCATGCAATTATTTTTTTCCCTTCTCCTCTGAACCTCTTGGTCTTTTACAGTCAGCAGGCAATGAGAACCTTGGAGGGTATGGTTTGTATGAATTCCTCAGAGGTAGAAACAACAAGAGCCACTGAAGATAATATAATTGTTCCATACGGTTCCTGCTTGTATGATGTTGACAACCTTGAAGAAGATGAAATCGAAGAGGATGAAGTCTTACGTTTGGGAGGAAACAGTCCAATCACTTGGACAGACAGGCCAAAAGCAAATCTCCTGCTGCATGATCTTCAAGGTTGGAGGGCTGAACAAGGGCACCAAAAAGTGCCAGTTGCAAATTGGCAACATGGTAAACATGTCGCCACAGAGTCAAGTGGCACTAGTGGATGGAACCAGAGCAGTTCTACCATGAAAGTTTATCAGAGAAGGCAACGTAATAGTAATTGGAGCTCAGATGCAACACAGCAAGATGGTAAACCGAGTTGGAACAAAGCATATGTGGCAGGCCCGAGCAACTTTGCCATTACAGGGCCATCATGTGGTACTAGTGGATGGAACCAGAGCAGTTCTACCACGAAAGTTTATAAGAGAAGGCAATTTGATAGTAATTGGAGCTCAGATGCAACACAACAAGATGGTAACCCAAGTTGGAAGAAAGCAAATGTGGCAGGCCAGGGCAACTTTGCCATTACAGGGCCATCTAGCTCTGGTGGATGGAGTAGAAAGACCAATAATCTTGGTAGAGGTCGAGGTGGTGGTAGAGGTGCAGTGTGGAAATCAGAGGGATCACACCGTGGAGGTAACAGTAGGTGGAAAGCCCAAAGAGCCAATACCACAAGCGCCCCGAACTTCCACATTTCAGGACCATCCAACTTTGGTGGACGGAACATCAAGACCGGCAATCTTGGCCCATGCCGTGGCAGAGGACCAGCATGGAGATCAAACGGACCAAACCGGGGAGGTAGCAATGGTGGACCAAGAGGGAGTTCAAATTTTACACTAGCGGAACAGCAGATACATGCACAAGTTGATCCAATCATGAAGGAAGTAAAGAGGATCATCCGTGAATCAAGGTATAATATGTAGCCCATTGCAACTCTAAAAAATCACAAAGCACTGAAAAATAGCTACACTTCTTCAAGTAAATGATGATATGACTGTTCGATTTAAGTTTGAACATCACAAAGTCCAAGTAACTGCAATGACTGAAAAGTGCACCTTCTCTTGTAGACCCCAAGTGGCTTCTTCTCTGTGTTCGTAATCCTTACTCACAGTCCATCTATTCCCATATTCTGCAGGGATGGCATCAAGCTTTCTGGAGATGATGAGAGGTTCATTGTTGAAAATATTCTCATGTACCACCCAGAGAAGGAAAAGAAGATGGCAGGGAATAACAATTACATAACGGTAAGCAGCATACCTTTCTGTCTTCCGATGCATCACAAGAACCAAAATCCAAAATGGAAACTTCATGAAATTTCTTCCCCTGTTTGCAGGTTGCTAAGCATCAAAAGTTCCATAGCTCCAGGTGCTTGTACGTCGTGTCCTCAGACGGCCCTCCTACAGATTTCTCCTACAAGAAGTGCCTAGAGAACATGATCAGGATTCACTACCCACGTGATGCAAGTTCATTCTGCAGAAAGTACTTCCAGTGATGAGCCATAGCATGTCCATTCACGTCGAACTGTGTGCGCTTGCAGTAGTGCAATGTCTAATCCCCTGAAATGACCTCATCTGGCATACACGATTTATGTGGACTCTGATGTCCATAGACTTGTATAATTCGGTGTGCTTGAAATTATTCTACAACTGTTATGCTATTTC
Organism: Triticum aestivum; assembly: GCF_018294505.1. Lineage (NCBI taxonomy): Eukaryota > Viridiplantae > Streptophyta > Magnoliopsida > Poales > Poaceae > Triticum > Triticum aestivum. Next base: position 599,497,478 of record NC_057807.1, read on the forward strand.
TGAACATTAAGGAAACAAAACCTGGCATACATGAATTTCCCACAAACTTATATATGTTATGCTTAAGAACATTTTATAACTGTGAGATTAGTTCCGAGCAGTAGCAATCAAAAATACCAATAATGCTTGAATTTTTGTATGAATGCTATTTCTTACTGTAGTAGAGAGTGTTCACCACAACAATATGTTTTGAGTTAGTGGCAAACACAAAAGATTCAGGTTTGTGGGCTTCATTGTAATCGTACACGCCGACACACTGCCACAAATACAGATACATGTAACAGAAAAAGTAGTGTATGGAACATTACTTCAGGAACGCCAGCCTGAAAATGTATGCCTCAAAATAACTTGCTACTAATCAAAACCAATGACACATTCATAACTGGCACATATTATTACTTGTTGTATCCTTCAAACAGCTCTATAACTGAAATTGAAATGATGCTTAGGTGAATACATTTGGCGGGTACATTGTGTCTGCATAACAATATCATAGCTAGGTAGCTACAAGAAAACTGCACACTAGCCGGAGTAAGCGATTACCTTCCTGAAAGAAGGGAAGGAATCGTGCACACTCAAGCAGCAGCAACTCCGGTCTTCACCTCATCCGCGGCTTTCCTTTCGCACGATTCAAGGTATGACTTGAGGATCATGAGCCTGGCGGTCTCAAAAGCGCAGTAGCCAATCGCAGCGAAGCAGGCGCTGTGCAGGACCCTCGGCCCGATCCCCCGGGACAGGCCCATCAGGCCTTCCTCGGCGATGATCTCCTGCATCGTGCCCACCACCGTGCGGCTCCCCTGGGTGCCCACCCTGGTCATCAGCCGCGTCTTGACGACGTCGAGCGGGGTGGTGAGCCCGGCGGATATCGCGCCGGCGAGGGCGCCGCACAGCGCACAGCACGCTCTCCCCCGGCGCCAGGTTGGCGCCGTTGCTCTTGCTGAGGGCGAAGGCCTTGAGGTACTCGAAGGAGGAGTAGCTGACACGCCGGCGGGGAGGTTGCGGAGGAGCGTGGCGGCGTAGCCGGCGTAGAGCCCGAAGAAGCCGTCGGTCTGCAGGATCTGGAGGGAGATTTGGTTATCGTCAATTATCCCAGGATCTGGAGCAGCACCTGCCAGGAGCGGCCCGTGGCGGCGCCGGACTGGAGGCGCTGCGTGATGAGCTCCTTGGGCACCATGATGGCCGAGGAGGAGATGTTGCCGCTGGCGCCGGCGAGCGGGGGCACGAGGAAGGGCGGCAGGTGCGGGCGCAGCAGCGACTTGGCGAGCTCGCAGGTGCCGAAGTAGATGGCGGAGGAGGTGGCGGAGCCGAGGATGACGGCGGACAGGCCCCGGTAGAGGCCGAGCGGGCCGTCGGCGCGCAGGATGTCGGCGAACACCTGCCAGGAGCCGCGCGAGGCGGCCCCCGCCTGCAGCCGCGTCTTGACGGCGTCGAGCGGCAGCAGGGCCGCGTAGGTGAAGGCCCCCGCCGCCGCCCCCGCGCACGCCCCGATGGCCGCCCGCGCCAGCGGTGTGACTGCGCCTGCGCCTGCGCCGGGGCGGCGGGGGCGGGGATGGAGAGGGAGGAGGAGGAGAAGACCGGGGCGCGGCCGTGGGGGGTGGAGGCGGCGGCGGGCGAGTGGTGGAGGAGGAGCGAGGTGAGGTCGGAGAAGAGCGAGGGGAAGTCCTGCGAGCGGCCGGCGCCCGGGAGCGCGATGGGGAGCGGCTCCCTCGGGCGGCTTGACGACGGCATCCCGTCGGCGCCGGTGCCGCCGCTAGGGCCCCGGTGGAGGCGGAATGGGGATCGGCTCTTTTCCCTATTTTGACCTTTTCAGAAAACTTTCACACAAAAGAACTTCACGTAAAATTATTTCACAATCTGATTCTTTCGGTAACATCATAAGCCGTGGCATTTCTTCTTTATTTAGAAACGCCGAGTTAGCCAGTGTTGCTTGTCTGGTCGAGACGCTACGTGACAGGGCAGAAACACCAAATTATGTTGCGTCGCTGGAAACGCCAATGGGGTTGGCGTTCCAACTAGCTTGTTCATATTGTCATTTATTTATGAAGTGAAGCAACGCTGGCTAGCTCGGCGTTTTTAAATAGAAAAAAAACGCCACGGCTTGTGGCGTTGCCAAAAGGATCAGATCGTAAAATAGTTTTATGTGAAGTTTATTTTGTTCGAAAGTTTTCTAAAAGGGCCAAAATAATGAAAAAGGCCATGGGATCTGTCGCTGTGTTGCATATTGTTTTCTTTTTAAGGTAAGTCCTTGGGCCAATCATGAGCTTCCAACTGAAGTACTTTGTTTTTGACATCCTATATAAGAAGTTGATTCCCAATATCCTATTTATCTCAACATGCACACATATCATGTCATCAAAGGCCCATCACTACATGCATGAGAGAAAAAAATCATTATTAGTTGAACTCATGCACACCTTTCAACTCACCACACATGCCACCTCATCAAAAGTTCACTCAACATGCATAATTTTTTTTCTATTATACCACCTATATTCGAAATATTTTCCGACTACACAATAATCAAATACAATATATAATATATTGCAATCTTCATACAATCAAATCACTAAAATATATTGCAATCGATTCACGCAGCAACGCGCGAGGTATTCTCTAGTTTTTCTAATGACTGGCACAGGAGATACATTTTTGTAACGGCTGGTACTAGAGATACATTTTTTTGGCATTTCACCACACTTTCTTAAGAACACTTTTGCTTCAGCACACCATCTTAACACAGTGACGGATGAGATTACCACATATCCCTTCACAATAAAATAAAAGCCCAAAAGGACGTTTTTTTTATTAAAGTACATCGCCCACGCCGATACGCGGGACCTCATGTATACAAATTGCAAAGGGGCAAGGGACGGGGCCATCCCATTAAGCCATGTCCCTCCTATCACGTTCTATGTAAGCGACTTAAAAATAAAGATAAAACAGAGAGCTCACGAGGACTGGAAATCAAGACCTCCCACTTGAGGCACGCGTTGCTAGGCGCTTCACCTCACCATTGCTTATGGTGTTCTACAAAGTGAAACATATAGGAGCACACAACAACATTCATATATATGAAAATATTTCAGAAAAAAAATCAAAAGTTGTAATGAAAAAAAATGTGATTTTTTTAAATGACGAATAGTTTTTGAAATTACAAACAAAATTTGGAAACATGAACATTTTTCGAAATTTGGACAAAATTTTAACACATGAACATTTTTTCAAATTTTCGAAAACCTTTCAAAACATTATTTGTTTTTTCAATTCCTGGTTTTCTTTCTTTTTGGTTTTTGTTTGCCACTTTTCTTTCTGTTTTTTCATTCTTTTTACGTTTTCACTTTCTATTCTTTTTTTTAATTGCCAATTAATGATGAACTTGTTATTACATACGTGAACTTTTCAAATTCGTCAAAATTTTCTTAAATTTGAGAACTTGGTTTTAAAATCCGTAAACACTTTCCCAAATCCACAAACTATTTTCATCTTTTAAAAACTTTTTCAGAGCCTGCGATTTTTTTTTCAAGTTCCACGAACATTGTTTTCAGAATTGATGATTTTTCTTCAAATTTGGGGACGCTTGGGCCGGCCCGACTGGCACACGACGCCTAGTTTGGCCAAGGCCTTAGCGTATTTTCTTTCTTTTCTATTTTTTCATTTATCTTTTATTTCGTCAATTTTTTTTCGAACTTTATTATTCGTTATGAAATATTTTTGGACTACCAAAAACTATTCTTGTTTTCAATTATTTTCTTGAAAATTTATAAATATTCTGGAATTTCAATATGTGTTCCCTTATTTTAGTTATTTGTTCACAAATTTTAAAAAATATTTGTGTTTCAAAATATTTGATACATTTTTAAAAATAATATGTAGTTTGCTATTTTTGTAGAACAAAAATTGTTGGGAATTTACTAGCAATTTTGGAAAAATTGTTCAAGATTATCAAATTTTCATACATAATTTGAAAATCTATAATCATTGATAAATTTCAAGCAATGGTTAGAATATAAAAATCCTCTTTTTGATTGATAATGACGGAAATTGCAAATAATGGATGTATTCAAATTAGGAAAAAGTACATGCTCACGGATGCACCCGTGTGAAGTAGCCTAACACACCCTATCAACTGGTGTTTTCACTTTCTATATTTTAAATCGCCAATTAATCATGAACTTTTTATTAAATACGTGAACTTTCCAAATTCGTCCAAATTTTCTTAAATTTGAGAACTTGGTTTTAAAATCCGTAAACACTTTTCCAAATCAACAAACTATTTTCAGCTTTTAAAAGCTTTTTCAAAGCCTGCGATTTTTAAAAAAAAATCGTCGAACATTGTCTTCGGCAAATCCTATTCGACGCTGCAGGCGCCGGTTAAAGGCAATTTTTTTAAGAATCGTTAAAGGCCATTTTTCCTAACTGGCGCCTATAGCCGTATTAACTGGGCTTGCCCATTTGTATTAATCTGTAGTTTTTTTCGTCTGTTTCCAAAAACACAAAAGAAGTGCGTCCGGCGTGAGTCCATCTGGCAACCTGACATTCCGAGGCGGAATGCACTAACCACGCCGCTAGCCTACCTTGTTCGAAAATGTTTGTCTTTCTCATTCTTTTATTACTTCTGCTTTTCCTTTTTTTCTTTCTTTCCTTGTTTATTTCTTCCTATTTTTCAAATCGATGAAAACAATTCAATGTTGTGAACTTATTTTTCAAATGGGTGAACTTTTTTATGAACTTTATTTTTCAAATTGATGAAATTTTTCATAATTTTTTCATTTTTCAATGAACTTTTTTGATATCAATGAACTATTTTCAAATTTGATGAGCTTTTTCCAAAATATATGAACTTTTTTCAAATCAATGAACTTAAAAAAAAAATCCATGAACTATTTTAGAAAATCGATGAACTTTTGGAAAAATCCATGAACTTTTTTAATACATGAACCTTTTTCTAATTCGTATTTTCTTTAATTTTGTTCGATCTGTTTCCAAAAAAATCACGTTTTCCCCCTGAAATGTATGTGCAAGAAATAGGAGGGCTATGTTTTAAACATTTCGCGCTGTTATAAATCAATAGTTCATAGTAGCTGGAGTGGTTAGGCACTGCGGTCTTTGACTGACTGTTTCGAGCTCGATTCCTTGTTGGAGCAATTTTTTTGGAGGTTTTTGCGCTACAAATCCCGTGAGCATTCCTGGACCGCCCCACAAGGTGAGGTAAAGTACATGTTCACGGATGATTTTTTGGGCGCCACTTTCCCAAGCCGTAAGCGCCGTATAGTCTTTTTTTTTTGAGAATACGTCAATAGCGTATCATATTTTTATAGAAGAAAGCAGAAAAATTTACAAGATTGTACGACGATGCGAGCATCGCCGTGGATACACCGACTCCAACTCCTTTAACACAAACAATTACTCTCTCACAAATCTACTCAAGCCTACCACTCCTACTCCCGCGAGCTTCCATGATCTGATATCTTCTAGTATTTGCTGAGCTAGCCTCATGGGGGAACTCACTTGCTCAGCCCTATTGAAAACTCTTGCATTTCGTTGTTTTCAAAGCAACCAGGCAGCGGCAATGACAAAAGTGTCGAACCCTCGTTTGTATGGTTGTCGGAAGTTGCTTCTTGTCCTCAACCACCACTCCTGAAAGGTGTCAAGGACCTGTGGGATCTCTACATTGACCTGCATGATAAGAAAGCATTGGTGCCAGACTTCCCTCGCATAGACACATTGTGCCAAGATATGATCCACATTATCTTCTTCCTGCATACACGTATAGCATGCCGAAGGCGCATCCTGCAGCCCATGTCGAGCTCTTCGGTCCGATGTCCAAATACAATATTGCACAGCCAACCATGCAAAGATTTTGCACTTGAGGGTCGCCCAGCTTCGCCAGATGCATGTGGCTGTGCTCGATCTCACCAGCCCCTGGCATAGCCTCTCGTAAGTGGACCTGGCCGTGTAAGAGCCCGACGGTTCGCAAGGCCATTGAAAGGCATCCTCCGAATTGACATCTCTCGGGGTGGTAGTAAAAAGCGCCGTATAGTCATACTCCCTCCGTCTGGAAAAAGTTGTCCTCACGGTCATTTTACAGAAACACCCTCAGCTAATTCCCGACACAGCCTGCACTCCTCGTCTTCTCCGGTCGACACTCCGCCGCTCCGACACAGGCGCATGGACGCCGGAGATCCCCTGCTTCGCGCTACTCCCCTGCTCTCCCGCGCGTCCTCCGCCGCCGCCACAGCTGCCTCCTCCGCCGCTCCCTTCTGCCTCGCGCAGCCCCCCAGCCTCCCTTGCCTGCCTCCCGAATCTTCCCTCTTTCACCCAAAAAATTGTTTCTTCTTCCTCCCGCCGCGTCTCCTGCTCGCGGCCACCCCCTCCCTCCTAGCGTTGATGGAAGAAGCATGGCCGGCCCTCGGCCCGACGGCCTGCGACGCGGCCTTCCCACCCCCGCCCCGGCCCCCGTGGCGTGGGGCGCGGCGGAAGACGGTGGCCAAGGAATCGTCCGCGCAGGCGGTGAGCAGAATCGTGTCCAGCTGCGCCAACTCGAGCGGCCTGGCCGTGGCCGCCGTCGACGCCAACGCCGCCATCTCAGGCGGCGCCGCGCTCGCCTCCACTGCGGGCCGGCTGGTCACGGTGCTCGAGGAGGTGTGCGACGACGCAGCACGCCGGAGGCTCGCGCTCCTGCCCACGCCCGTCGAGACCGTCGACCTAACCCCTGAGTTCGTCAAGAGAGGTCGACTGTTTACTTAATCCAGCCTAGCACCTCGTACTGCTACTTTCATTTGCTGAATAGAGGTTAAACTCTGCACTTTCATGGGTTCCCATTCTCTGCTCTCTATTACTGCTTGATGCTCTTTGCATTGCTGTGTTCAGTAGGGCCAGCTTGAACCGTGTGCACCAGGAAGAAGACCAGCCCAAAGTTGATGAAGGGAGACAGCCAACAGGATGCCCTGCAAATCAATTTCGAGCAAGGTGTGTGTAGATTCAGAAATGTTTAGACTGAGTGTTCACCGAATTAGTAAATCTTGTCTTTCCTAAAAACTGAATTTGTATATTCAGTCTTTGCTGAATGCCAGCTTCCAGAGTTTAAATGTTCAGTCTTGTCTTCCCTAAAAACTGAATTAGTAAATCTTGTCTTTCCTAAAAACTGATCATGTCTTCGAACAAGGTGCATATGCCAGTGTTGTGTTAACACTTAACACTGAATGTTCAGTCTTGACTTTGAATGTTCACCGAATTTGCAAATCTTGTCTTCGAACAAGGTGCATATGCCAGTGTAAACCGAACAGCAAACTGAATTACTCTGAATATTCAGAAAATATCATGTTAGAAAAGATTGTGAATTACTCTGAATATTTACATGGAACAGCAAACTGAATTTTTTGACCATTTGACCTGGTGTAAACCGTAGGCAAAGCTGTTTGGATTCTCAAATACAGGAGTAATTAAAAGAGCATGTACCATCTGAAACATCTCAAGAAATTCAAAGAAATTCAGAATACGGTACAGCATCTCAAGACATCTGCCTATCTTTTGTTTTGGTTAGATGACCAGATTGTGCCAAACTGTGCCCAACCACAAAGACAAAAGGCACTAGCACCACATAGTTGCATCGACCAAATAGACTTGTTTCATGAGTGCTTAATTTGCATTGATTAAATATACTGTAATTACAGAAATTTTAGGAATATTGCTTGTCCAATCTGCGTGTAGAAATTTTAGGACTACGTGAATTAAAGGCTTTGGACTACATACTCCTATCATATGGAGCTACATACTCCTATGATATGGAGCCAAAGTGCTCTTGTATTTAAATCTTATATGGAGCCAAATTTTATTTAAGTTTGGTGACAAAATAGTTCTGCAGTTCTTACTTGAGGCCTGCCAAATTATGTATTATAGTGTTGCCTAGAGCTACTCCCTGAGCTTAAAAGTCTATTCAGGAAAACCTTTTATATGAAACCAATCTTCTTCCCTTCAAAAAGTTTGTTCCTTACAAATTATTAAAAGATGCTTCAGTGACTTCTGAGAGATTAAAAGTCTCCTTGTTCATTTTGGTAACTAGAGGAACATGACGGCCATTCCTTACAGAAACATGGCAACTTCAACAGAAGAAACATCAATCAACTCTTGTACTGCTCTGCCCCCTGCTTGCTTTTTAGGCTTTCCAGTGACATGATATTTTCATTCAGAGGAGGTTGCACTGCTCTGCTCTCTGCTTGCTTTTTAGGCTTTCAAATAATTCCAAATTAATTCAAATAAATCTAGCTAATTCAAAGAATCCCAAATTAATTCAAATAAATCTAGCTAATTCAAATAATTCTAGCTAATTCAAATTAATTAAAAGTACTCCTTGTTCATTTGAGCACGTACTCCTAGTGTGAAAAGAAAACCATGATGAATTAAGCAAGTACTCCTAGTCTAACACAATCAAGTACTCCTAGTCTAACACAATCAAGTACTCCTAGTCTAACACAATCAAGTACTCCTAGTCTAACACAATCAATTTTCAGCTTGTACAAAATACTGAAAACTACAGTAGAAACAATGACTAAACAACAATAATTCAGTAGTTTTCTCAAATTTTTGCAGTATGTAGACTATTTAGAAATTCAGAGATAATGAAAAGATTGTGCTAGGATGTTCTGAAGCTAACTGAATGTTCTGAAGCTGTCAATTTTTTAATATAGATTGTGCTAGGATCGCACAAATTGATGTCACTTTTTTATATAGATTGGGCTAGGACATTGTAGGTTACTGAATTTGCCTCGCTCACTCTGCTTTTGACTGAATTAGTGCATCAAGTGATGTCACACTCCACTTCTTCATCCTGCTACTGACTGAACTGGTTTTGAGCTCACTAACTGATGCCACTCGCTCACTCACTGCTCTCAGGGAGGTTGTGCGGCACCGAGCGGATGTACGGCGAGGTCTCCGTAATGGTGTCAAGTCACCCTTGCCATATGGAACATATGTAAGCTCTTCCTGCTAACCTACAGGAGTACATTTTCGTGCTTCAAGTCTGAGCCTATGTATGGAAAATGCATGCTTCAAGTGTGAACCTATGCACTCCATTTTGTGGTGATTAGTCGCCACTTCTATGTGCACTAAGAAAAAGAAGCCTGAACATGGCATGCATGCTTTCTTGTGGTGTTAGCATCCCAGCACTGATCAACACAACTTGTCCTCACAAGCACATAGAAAATGACAGGTTCTGAACATCAAGTTGACCGAACACAACTTGTCCTCACAAGCACCTTTATTTGTTCTATGAAACTTCTTGTAATATGCATATTACATCATTTAAATTCAGTGTCAAAACATGGAAAAATTCAGTTGTCAAAACACCTCAAACATGGCCAAATTCATATCAGTCCAAATTTTTCATGTTTCAGAGAAGTTTACAATTTTTGTGGCCTCTTGATACAATTTTTTTATCAAGAACTGTCAATTTTACATCCATTTAACTCCATTGATGATGGAACAGGAGGAGCAGCAGCAGCACAAGGAGCAACTCCTTACAGTAGCAGAGGCAGTCGCCGACAGCAGCAGCAGATGCAGTCGCCAACAGCAACAACTGGTCCGCGCGGACTCGATCGGGCGGGCTGCAGCGGCAGAAGTAGGTGGCGGCCGAAGGCAGCGGCAGGTGGCAGACGGACGGCAGCGGCAGCAACAGGATCCCGCCACCGGGGAAGACCCGCGTGGCCCTGCCTGACAAAGTCAGGGAGAGGGGAGCGGCGGCTGGGGTTGCTGCAGGCACGAGGAACCTGCGCCAGCGAGGAGAGCGACGAGGAGGAGGCGCCCGTCGAGGAGGAGGCCGCCTTGGAGGAGCAGCTACAGTCGGGGTCGGGCTCCTCGGAGGAGCAGCCGCAGTCGGGGTCGGGCTCCTCGATGATGCAGGCGGCGCCGGCGCTGGAGGCGATGATGCTGCCCCGCTCGCCGGCCGTGCTCGAGCCCCTCAATCCCCTCCTCGAGCCCCTCGATCTCCTCCCTCCTCCGGGACACGGATGTGCTGCTCCTGTCCCTCGACGACGCGGCCGTCCTCCTCGGCGATCTCGTGGCCGACAGCGGCGGCGAAGTCCACGGGCAGGTCAGCGGGGCGGTGGGAGAGCGCGGCCAGGGCCTCGCTGTTGGGGAACGTAGCAGAAATTCAAAATTTTCCTACGAATCACCAAGATCTATGTATGGAGAAACCAGCAACGAGGGGAAGGAGAGTGCATCTACATACCCTTGTAGATCGCTAAGCGGAAGCGTTCAAGAGAACGGGGTTGAAGGAGTCGTACTCGTCGTGATCCAAATCACCGGAGATCCTAGTGCCGAATGGACGGCACCTCTGCGTTCAACACACGTACAGCCCGGTGACGTCTCCCATGCCTTGATCCAGCAAGGAGAGAGGGAGAGGTTGAGGAAGACTCCGTCTAGCAGCAGCACAACGACGTGGTGGTGATGGAGGAGCGTGGCAATCCTGCAGGGCTTCGCCAAGCACCGCGAGAGAGGAGAAGGGAGAGAGGTAGGGCTGCGCCTGGGAGAGGTGAAACTCATCTGTCTGCAGCCCCCAAAACCCTCAAGTATATATGGGGGAGAGGTGGGGCTGCGCCCCCACCTAGGGTTTCACCCCTAGGGGTGGCGGCCAGCCCAATCCCATCTAGGGTGGCGGCCAAGGGGGGGGGAGAGAGGGGAAACTTGCCCCCCAAGTTAGGTGGGTGCGCCCCCAACCCTAGGCGCCTTGGGCCCTTGTGGGGGGTGCACCAGCCCACCTGGGGCTGGTCCCCTCCCACACTTGGCCTATGCAGCCCTCTGGGGCCGGTGGCCCCACTTGGTGGACCCCCGGGACCCTCCCGGTAGTCCCGGTACGTTACCGATAAAACCCGAAACTTTTCCGGTGACCAAAACAGGACTTCCCATATATAAATCTTTACCTCCGGACCATTCCGGAACTCCTCGTGACGTCCGGGATATCATCCGGGACTCCGAACAACATTCAGTAACCACATGCAAACTTCCTTTATAACCCTATCGTCATCGAACCTTAAGTGTGTAGACCCTACGGGTTCGGGAATCATGCAGCCATGACCGAGACGTTCTCCGGTCAATAACCAACAGCGGGATCTGGATACCCATGTTGGCTCCCATATGTTCCACGATGATCTCATCGGATGAACCACGATGTCAAGGACTCAATCGATCCCGTATACAATTCCCTTTGTCTAACAGTATTGTACTTGCCCGAGATTTGATCGTTGGTATCCTGATATCTTGTTCAATCTCGTTATCGGCAAGTCTCTTTACTCGTTCCGTAACACATCATCCCGTGATCAACCCCTTGGTCACATTGTGCACATTATGATGATGTCCTACCGAGTGGGCCCAGAGATACCTCTCCGTCAACCGGAGTGACAAATCCCAGTCTCGATTCGTGCCAACCCAACAGACACTTTCGGAGATACCTGTAGTGTACCTTTATAGCCACCCAGTTACGTTGTGACGTTTGGTACACCCAAAGCATTCCTACGGTATCCGGGAGTTGCACAATCTCATGGTCTAAGGAAAAGATACTTGACATTAGAAAAGCTTTAGCATACGAACTACACGATCTTTGTGCTAGGCTTAGGATTGGGTCCTGTCCATCACATCATTCTCCTAATGATGTGATCCCGTTATCAATGACATCCAATGTCCATGGTCAGGAAACTGTAACCATCTATTGATCAACGAGCTAGTCAACTAGAAGCTTACTAGGGACATGGTGTTGTCTATGTATCCACACATGTATCTGAGTTTCCTTTCAATACAATTATAGCATGGATAATAAACGATTATCATGAACAAGGAAATATAATAATAACTAATTTATTATTGCCTCTAGGGCATATTTCCAACAGTCTCCCACTTGCACTAGAGTCAATAATCTAGTTCACATCGCCATGTGATTAACACTCATAGGTCACATCACCATGTGACCAACATCCAAAGAGTTTACTAGTGTCACTAAACTAGTTCACATCATCATGTGATTAAGACTCAATGAGTTCTAGGGTTTGATCATGTTTTGCTTGTAAGAGAGGTTTTAGTCAACGGGTCTGCAACATTCAGATCCGTATGAACTTCGCAAATCTCTAGGTCATATTGTAAATGCTGCTTCCACGCTCCACTTGGAGCTATTCCAAATGGTTGCTCCACTATACGTATCCGGTTTGCTACTCAGAGTCATTCAGATAGGTGTTAAAGCTTGCATCGACGTAACCCTTTACGCCGAACTCTTTATCACCTCCATAATCGAGAAACATATCCTTATTCCTCTAAGGATAATTTTGACCGCTATCTGGTGATCCACTCCTTGATCACCTTTGTACCCTCTTGCCAGACATGTGGCAAGGCACGCATCAGGTGCGGTACACAGCATAGCATATTTTAGAGCCTATGTCTAAGGCATAGGGGACGACCTTCGTCCTTTCTCTCTTTTCTGTCGTGGTCGAGCTTTAAGTCTTAACTTCATACCATACATCTCAGGCAAGAACTCCTTCTTTGACTGATCCATCTTGAACACCTTCAAGATCATGTCAAGGTATGTGCTCATTTGAAAGTACCATTAAGCGTTTTTGACCTATCCTCATAGATCTTGATGCTCAATGTTCAAGTAGCTTAATCCAGGTTTTCTATTGAAAAACACCTTTCAAATAACCCTGTATGCTTTCTAGAAATTCCACATCTTTTCTGATCAACAATATGTCAACAACATATACTCATCAGAAATTCTATAGTGCTCCCACTCACTTCTTTGGAAATACAAGTTTCTCATGAACTTTGTATAAACCCAAAATCTTTGATCATCTCATCAAAGCGCACATTCCAACTCCGAGATGCTTACTCCAGTCCCTAGAAGGATTGCCGGAGCCAGCATACCTTTTAGCATCCTTAGGATCGACAAAACTTTTCTGATTGTATCACATACAACCTTTTCTTACGAAAACTGGTAAGGAAAACCGTCTTGACATCCATCCGCCAGATTTCATAAATGCAGCTAATGCTAACATGATTCCGACGGACTTAAGCATCGCTACGGATGAGAAAATCTCATCATAGTCAACTCCTTGAACTTGTGAAAAACTTTTCGCCACAAGTCGAGCTTCATAGACGGTGATATTACCGTCCACGTCCGTCTTCTTCTTAAAGATCCATTTATTTTAATGGCTTGCCGATCATCGGGCAAGTCCACCAAAGTCCATGCTTTGTTCTGATACATGGATCCTATCTCGGATTTCATGGCTTCTAACCATTTGTTTGAATATGGGCCCACCATTGCTTCTCCATAGCTCATAGGTTCATTGTTGTCTAGCAACATGACCTTCAAGACAGGATCACCATACCACTTTGAAGCAGTACGCGTCCTTGTCGTCCTACGAGGTTCGGTAGTGACTTGATCCGAAGCTTCATGATCACTATCATAAGCTTCTACTTCAATTGATGTAGGTGCCACAGGAACAACTTCCTGTGCCCTGTTACACACTGGTTGAAGTGATGGTTCAATAACCTCATCAAGTCTCCATCATCCTCCCACTCAATTCTTTTGAGAGAAACTTTTCCTCGAGAAAGGACCCGTTTCTAGAAACAATTACTTTTGCTTCCGGATCTGAGATAGGAGGTATACCCAACCATTTTGGGTATCCTATGAAGATGTATTTATCCATTTTGGGTTCGAGCTTATCACGATGAAACTTTTTCACATAAGCGTCACAGCCCCAAACTTTTAAGAAACGACAACTTAGGTTTCTCCAAACCATAGTTCAAACGGTGTCGTCTCAATGGAATTACGTGGTGCCCCATTAAAGTGAGTGCGGTTGTCTCTAATGCCTAACCCATGAACAATAGTGGTAATTCGATAAGAGACATCATGGTACGCACCATATCCAATAGGGTGCAACTATGATGTTCGGACACACCATCACACTATGGTGTTCCAGGCGGTATTAATTGTGAAACAATTTCCACAATGTCTTAATTGCGTGCCAAAGCTCGTAACTCAGATACTCATCTCTATGATCATATCATAGACATTTTATCCTCTTGTCACGATGATCTTTAACTTCACTCTGAAATTACTTGAACCATTCAATAATTCAGACTTGTGTTACATCAAGTAAATATACTCAACATCTACTCGAATCATCTGTGAAGTAAGAATATAACGATATTCACTGCATGCCTCAGCACTCATTGGACTGCACACATCAAAATGTATTACTTCCAACAAGTTGCTATGTTGTTCCATCTTACTGAAAACAAGGCTTTTCAGTCATCTTGCCCATGTGGTATGATTTGCATATCTCAAGTGATTCAAAATCAAGTGAGTCCAAACGATCCATCTGCATGGAGTTTCTTCATGCGTATACACCAATAGACATGGTTCGCATGTCTCAAACTTTTCAAAAACGAGTGAGTCCAAAGATCCATCAACATGGAGCTTCTTCATGCGTTTTATACCAATATGACTTACATGGTAGTGCCACAAGTAAGTGGTACTATCATTACTATCTTATATCTTTTGGCATGAAAATGTGTATCACTACGATCGAGATTCAATAAACCATTCCATTAGGTGCAAGACCATTGAAGGTATTATTCAAATAAATAGAGTAACCATTATTCTTCTTAAATGAATAATCGCATTGCGATAGACATAATCTAATCATGTCTATGCTCAACGCAAACACCAAATGACAATTATTCAGGTTTAATACTAATCTTGATGGTAGAGGGAGCGTGCGATGTCTGATCATATCAAACTTGGAAACACTTCCAACACATATCGTCAGCTCACCTTTAGCTAGTCTCCGTTTATTTCGTAGCCTTTTATTTCGAGTTACTAACACTTAGCAACCGAACCGGTATCCAATACCCTGGTGCTACTAGGAGTACTAGTAAAGTACACATTAACATAATGTATATCCAATATACTTCTATCGACCTTTCCAGCCTTCTTATCTACCAAGTATCTAGGGTAATTCTGCTCCAGTGGTTGTTCCCCTTATTACAAAAGCACTCAGTCTCGGGTTAAGGTTCAACCTTGGGTTTCTTCACTGGAGCAGCAGTTGATTTGCCGTTTCATGAAGTATCCCTTCTTGCACTTCTTGAAACTAGTGGTTTCACCAACCATCAACAATTGATGCTTCTTCTTGATTTCTACTTTCGCGGTGTCAAACATCGTGAATACCTCAAGGATCATCATATCCATCCTTGATATGTTATAGTTCATCACGAAGCTCTAGCAGCTTGGTGGCAATGACTTTGGAGAGACATCACTATCTCATCTGGAAGATCAACTCCCACTTGATTCAAGTGATTGTTGCACTCAGACAATCTGAGCACAAACTCAACGATTGAGCTTTTCTCCCTTAGTTTGCAGGCTAAGAGAATCGTCGGAGGTCTTATACCTCTTGACGTGAGCACGATCCTGAAATCCCAATTTCATCCCTCGAAACATCTCATGTTCCGCGGCGTTTCGAAAACGTCTTTGGTGCCTCAACTCTAAACCGTTTAACTGAACTATCACGTAGTTATCAAAATGTGTATGTCCGATGTTCGCAACATCCACAGACGACGTTTGGGGTTCTGCACACCGAGCGGTGCATTAAGGACATAAGCTTTCTACTGTCCGCATAATCGCTACTGTCAACTTTCAACTATATTTTCTCTAGGAACATATCCAAATAGTGGAACTAAAGCGCGAGCTATGACATAATTTGCAAAGGGCTTTTGACTATGTTCAGGATAATTAAGTTCATCTTATGAACTCCCACTCAGATAGACATCCCTCTAGTCATCTAAGTGATTACATGATCCGAGTCAACTAGGCCGTGTCCGATCATCACGTGAGACGGACTAGTCATCATCGGTGAACATCTTCATGTTGATCGTATCCTCCATACGACTCATGCTCGACCTTTCGGTCTCTTGTGTTCCGAGGCCATGTCTGTACATGCTAGGCTCGTCAAGTTAACCTAAGTGTTTCGCGTGTGTAAATCTGGCTTACACCCGTTGTATGTGAACGTAAGAATCTATCACACCCGATCATCACGTGGTGCTTCGAAACGACGAACTTTCGCAACGGTGCACAGTTAGGGGGAACACTTTCTTGAAATTTTAATGAGGGATCATCTTATTTACTACCGTCGTTCTAAGAAAATAAGATGCATAAACATGATAAACATCACATGCAATCAAATAGTGACATGATATGGCCAATATCATTTTTGCTCCTTTTGATCTCCATCTTCGGGGCTCCATGATCATCATCGTCACCGGCCTGACACCATGATCTCCATCATCATGATCTCCATCATCGTGTCTCCATGAAGTTGTCTCGCCAACTTATTACTTCTACTACTATGGCTACCGGTTAGCAATAAAGTAAAGTAATTACATGGCGTTGTTCAATGACACGCAGGTCATACAATAAATAAAGACAACTCCTATGGCTCCTGCCGGTTGTCATACTCATCGACATGCAAGTCGTGATTCCTATTACAAGAACATGATCAATCTCATACATCACATATCATTCATCACATTCTTCTTGGCCATATCACATCACATAGCATTGTTGGGGAACGTTGCAGAAAATTAAATTTTTTCCTACGGTTTCACCAAGATCCATCTATGAGTTCATCTAAGCAACGAGTCATGGGAGAGAGATTGCATCTACATACCACTTGTAGATCGCGTGCGGAAGCGTTCAAGGGAACGGTGATGATGGAGTCGTACTCGCCGTGATTCAAATCACCGATGACCAAGTGCTGAACGGACAGCACCTCCGCGTTCAACACACGTACGGTACGGACGACGTCTCCTCCTTCTTGATCCAGCAAGGGGGAAGGAGAGGTTGAGGAAGAAGGCTCCAGCAGCAGCACGACGGCGTGATGATGGTGGAGAGGCAGTACTCCGACAGGGCTTCGCCAAGCGCTCAACGGAGGAGGAGAGGTGTTGGGGAGGGGAGGGGCTGCGCCTTGGATCAGGTGTTCAGCCCTCCCCTCGCCCCTCTATTTATAGGGGAAGGGGGAAGGGGGCCGGCCCCCTCTAGATGAGATCTAGAGGGGGGGCGGCGGCCAGGGAGGGGGCTTGCCCCCCAAGCAAAGGGGGTGCGCCCCCTTTAGGGTTCCCCCCCAACCCTAGGCGCATGGGCCCAAGGGGGGCGCCCAGCCCTCCAGGGGCTGGTTCCCTGCCCCATGCGGCCCATGAGGCCCTCCGAGAGGGGTGGCCCCTCCCGGTGGACCCCCGGAACCCTTCCGGTGGCCCCGGTACAATACCGATATGCCCCCGAAACTTTCCGGTGTCCGCATGACAACTTCCCATATATAAATCTTTACCTCCGGACCATTCCGGAACTCCTCGTGACGTCCGGGATCTCATCCGGGACTCCGAACAACATTCGGTAATCACATACAAGTCTTCCTAATAACCCTAGCGTCACCGAACCTTAAGTGTGTAGACCCTACGGGTTCGGGAGACACGCAGACATGACCGAGACGGCTCTCCGGTCAATAACCAACAGCGGGATCTGGATACCCATGTTGGCTCCCACATGCTCCTCGATGATGTCATCGGATGAACCACGATGTCGAGGATTCAATCAACCCCGTATGCAATTCCCTTTGTCAGACGGTATGTTACTTGCCCGAGACTCGATCGTCGGTATCCCAATACCTCGTTCAGTCTCGTTACCGGCAAGTCACTTTACTCGTACCGTAATGCATGATCCCGTGACCAGACACTTGGTCACTTTGAGCTCATTATGATGATGCACTACCGAGTGGGCCCAGTGATACCTCTCCGTCATACGGAGTGACAAATCCCAGTCTCGATCCGTGTCAACCCAACAGACACTTTCGGAGATACCTGTAGTGCACCTTTATAGTCACCCAGTTACGTTGTGACGTTTGGTACACCCAAAGCACTCCTACGGTATCCGGGAGTTACACGATCTCATGGTCTAAGGAAGAGATACTTGACATTGGAAAAGCTCTAGCAAAACGAACTACACGATCTTGTGCTATGCTTAGGATTGGGTCTTGTCCATCACATCATTCTCCTAATGATGTGATCCCGTTGTCAACGACATCTAATGTCCATAGTCAGGAAACCATGACTATCTGTTGACCAACGAGCTAGTCAACTAGAGGCTTACTAGGGACGTATTGTGGTCTATGTATTCACACGTGTATTACGATTTCCGGATAATACAATTATAGCATGAATAAAAGACAATTATCATGAACAAGGAAATATAATAATAATCCTTTTATTATTGCCTCTAGGGCATATTTCCAACAGTCTCCCACTTGCACTAGAGTCAATAATCTAGTTACATTGTGATGAATCGAACACCCATAGAGTTCTGGTGTTGATCATGTTTTGCTCGCGAGAGAGGTTTAGTCAACGGATCTGCGACATTCAGATCCGTATGTACTTTGCAAATATCTATGTCTCCATCTTGAACATTTTCACGGATGGAGTTGAAGCGACGCTTGATGTGCCTGGTCTTCTTGTGAAACCTGGGCTCCTTGGCAAGGGCAATAGCTCCAGTGTTGTCACAGAAGAGTTTGATCGGCCCCGACGCATTGGGTATGACTCCTAGGTCGGTGATGAACTCCTTCACCCAAATTGCTTCATGCGCTGCCTCCGAGGCTGCCATGTACTCCGCTTCACATGTAGATCCCGCCACGACGCTCTGCTTGCAGCTGCACCAGCTTACTGCTCCACCATTCAACATATACACGTATCCGGTTTGTGACTTAGAGTCATCCAGATCTGTGTCGAAGCTAGCGTCGACGTAACCCTTTACGACGAGCTCTTCGTCACCTCCATAAACGAGAAACATGTCCTTTGTCCTTTTCAGGTACTTCAGGATATTCTTGACCGCTGTCCAGTGTTCCTTGCCGGGATTACTTTGGTACCTTCCTACCAAACTTACGGCAAGGTTTACATCAGGTCTGGTACACAGCATGGCATACATAATAGATCCTATGGCTGAGGCATAGGGGATGACGCTCATCTCTTCTTTATCTTTTGCCGTGGTCGGGCATTGAGCCGAGCTCAATCTCACACCTTGCAGTACAGGCAAGAACCCTTTCTTGGACTGATCCATTTTGAACTTCTTCAAAATCTTATCAAGGTATGTGCTTTGTGAAAGACCTATGAGGCGTCTCGATCTATCCCTATAGATCTTGATGCCTAATATGTAAGCAGCTTCTCCAAGGTCCTTCATTGAAAAACACTTATTCAAGTAGGCCTTAATGCTGTCCAAGAATTCTATATCATTTCCCATCAAAAGTATGTCATCTACATATAATATGAGAAATGCTACAGAGCTCCCACTCACTTTCTTGTAAACGCAGGCTTCTCCATAAGTCTGCATAAACCCAAACGCTTTGATCATCTCATCAAAGCGAATGTTCCAACTCCGAGATGCTTGCACCAGCCCATAAATGGATCGCTGGAGCTTGCATACTTTGTTAGCATTCTTAGGATCGACAAAACCCTCCGGCTGCATCATATACAGTTCTTCCTTAAGATGCCCGTTAAGGAATGCCGTTTTGACGTCCATCTGCCATATCTCATAATCATAGTATGCGGCAATTGCTAACATGATTCGGACGGACTTAAGCTTCGCTACGGGAGAGAAAGTCTCATCGTAGTCAATCCCTTGAACTTGCCGATAACCCTTAGCGACAAGTCGAGCTTTATAGATGGTGACATTACCATCCGCGTCCGTCTTCTTCTTAAAGATCCATTTGTTTTCTATCGCTCGCCGATCATCGGGCAAGTCAGTCAAAGTCCATACTTTGTTTTCATACATGGATTCTATCTCGGATTTCATGGCTTCTAGCCATTTGTTGGAATCTGGGCCCGCCATCGCTTCTTCATAGTTCGAAGGTTCACCGTTGTCTAACAACATGATTTCCAGGACAGGGTTGCCATACCACTCTGGTGTGGAACGTGTCCTTGTGGACCTACGAAGTTCAGTAGCAACTTGATCAGAAGTACCTTGATCATCATCATTAATTTCCTCTCCAGTTGGTGTAGGCACCACAGGAACGTTTTCCTGAGCTGCACTACTTTCCGGTTCAAGAGGTAGTACTTCATCGAGTTCTACTTTCCTCCCACTTACTCCTTTCGAGAGAAACTCTTTTTCCAGAAAGGATCCGTTCTTGGCAACAAAGATCTTGCCCTCGGATCTTAAGTAGAAGGTATACCCAATGGTTTCCTTAGGGTATCCTATGAAGACGCATTTTTCCGACTTGGGTTCGAGCTTTTCAGGTTGAAGTTTCTTGACATAAGCATCGCATCCCCAAACTTTTAGAAACGACAGCTTAGGTTTCTTCCCAAACCATAATTCATACGGTGTCGTCTCAACGGATTTAGACGGTGCCCTATTTAAAGTGAATGTAGCTGTCTCTAGAGCGTATCCCCAAAATGATAGCGGTAAATCGGTAAGAGACATCATAGATCGTACCATATCCAATAGAGTGCGATTACGACGTTCGGACACACCGTTACGCTGAGGTGTTCCAGGCGGCGTGAGTTGTGAAACGATTCCACATTTTCTTAAGTGTGTACCAAATTCGTGACTTAAATATTCTCCTCCACGATCCGATCGTAAGAATTTTATCTTTCGGTCACGTTGATTCTCTACTTCATTCTGAAATTCCTTGAACTTTTCAAAGGTCTCAGACTTGTGTTTCATCAAGTAGACATACCCATATCTACTCAAGTCATCAGTGAGAGTGAGAACATAACGATATCCTCCGCGAGCCTCAACGCTCATTGGACCACACACATCAGTATGTATGATTTCCAATAAGTTGGTTGCTCGCTCCATTGTTCCGGAGAATGGGGTCTTGGTCATTTTGCCCATGAGGCATGGTTCGCATGTGTCAAATGATTCATAATCTAGAGACTCTAAAAGTCCATCAGCATGGAGCTTCTTCATGCGCTTGACACCAATGTGACCAAGGCGGCAGTGCCACAAGTATGTGGGACTATCGTTATCAACTTTACATCTTTTGGTATTCACACTATGAATATGTGTAACATTACGTTCGAGATTCATTAAGAATAAACCATTGACCATCGGGGCATGACCATAAAACATATCTCTCATATAAATAGAACAACCATTATTCTCGGATTTAAATGAGTAGCCATCTCGTATTAAACGAGATCCAGATACAATGTTCATGCTCAAACTTGGCACTAAATAACAATTATTGAGGTTTAAAACTAATCCCGTAGGTAAATGTAGAGGTAGCGTGCCGACGGCGATCACATCGACCTTGGAACCATTCCCGACGCGCATCGTCACCTCGTCCTTCGCCAGTCTCCGCTTATTCCGCAGCTCCTGCTGTGAGTTACAAATGTGAGCAACGGCACCGGTATCAAATACCCAGGAGTTACTACGAGTACTGGTAAGGTACACATCAATTACATGTATATCAAATATACCTTTAGTGTTGCCGGCCTTCTTGTCCGCTAAGTATTTGGGGCAGTTCCGCTTCCAGTGACCCTTCCCCTTGCAATAAAAGCACTCAGTCTCAGGCTTGGGTCCATTCTTTGACTTCTTCCCGGCAACTGGCTTACCGGGCGCGGCAACATCTTTGCCGTCCTTCTTGAAGTTCTTCTTACCCTTGCCCTTCTTAAACTTAGTGGTCTTATTGACCATCAACACTTGATGTTCTTTCTTGATTTCAACCTCTGCTGACTTCAGCATTGAGAATACTTCAGGAATGGTCTTCACCATCCCCTGCATATTGTAGTTCAACACAAAGCTCTTGTAGCTCGGTGGGAGCGACTGAAGGATTCTGTCAATGACCGCCTCTTCCGGGAGGTTGATCTCCAACTGGGACAGGCGGTTGTGCAACCCAGACATTTTGAGTATGTGCTCACTGACAGAACTGTTTTCCTCCATCTTACAACTATAGAACTTGTCGGAGACTTCATATCTCTCGACCCGGGCATGAGCTTGGAAAACCATTTTCAGCTCCTCGAACATCTCATATGCTCCGTGCTTCTCAAAACGCTTTTGGAGCCCCGGTTCTAAGCTGTAAAGCATGCCGCACTGAACGAGGGAGTAATCATCAGCACGTGATTGCCAAGTGTTCATAATGTCTTGGTTCTCTGGGATGGGTGCTTCACCTAGCGGTGCATCTAGGACATAATCTTTCTTGGCTGCTATGAGGATGATCCTCAGGTTCCGGACCCAGTCCGAATAGTTGCTGCCATCATCTTTCAGCTTGGTTTTCTCTAGGAACGCGTTGAAGTTCATGTTGACATGAGCGTTGGCCATTTGATCTACAAGACATATTTTGCAAAAGTTTTAGACTAAGTTCATGATAATTAAGTTCATCTAATCAAATTATTTAATGAACTCCCACTCAGATTAGACATCCCTCTAGTCATCTAAGTGTTACACGATCCGAGTCGACTAGGCCGTGTCCGATCATCACGTGAGACGGACTAGTCATCATCGGTGAACATCTCCATGTTGATCGTATCTTCCATACGACTCATGTTCGACCTTTCGGTCTCTGTGTTCCGAGGCCATGTCTGTACATGCTAGGCTCGTCAAGTTAACCCTAAGTGTTCTGCATGTGTAAATCTGTCTTACACCCGTTGTATGTGAACGTAAGGATCTATCACACCCGATCATCACGTGGTGCTTCGAAACGACGAACTTTAGCAACGGTGCACAGTTAGGGGGAACACTTTCTTGAAATTATTATAAGGGATCATCTTATTTACTACCGCCGTTCTAAGTAAACAAGATGCATAAAACATAATAAACATCACATGCAATTATATAGTAGTGACATGATATGGCCAATATCATATAGCTCCTTCGATCTCCATCTTCGGGGCTCCATGATCATCTTCGTCACCGGCATGACACCATGATCTCCATCATCATGATCTCCATCATTGTGTCTTCATGAAGTTGTCATGCTAACGACTACTTCTACTTCTATGGCTAACACGTTTAGCAATAAAGTAAAGTAATTTACATGGCGTTCTTCAATGACACGCAGGTCATACAAAAATAAAGACAACTCCTATGGCTCCTGCCGGTTGTCATACTCATCGACATGCAAGTCGTGATTCCTATTACAAGAACATGATCTCATACATCACAATATATCATTCATCATTCATCACAACTTCTGGCCATATCACATCACATGACAATTGCTGCAAAAACAAGTTAGACGTCCTCTAATTGTTGTTGCATCTTTTACGTGGCTGCAATTGGGTTCTAGCAAGAACGTTTTCTTACCTACGAATGACCACAACGTGATTTTGTCAACTTCTATTTACCCTTCATAAGGACCCTTTTCATCTAATCCACTCCAACTAAAGTAGGAGAGACAGACACCCGCTAGCCACCTTATGCAACTAGTGCATGTCAGTCGGTGGAACCTATCTCACGTAAGCGTATGTGTAAGGTCGGTCCGGGCCGCTTCATCCCACAATACCGCTGAAGCAAGAAAAGACTAGTAGCGGCAAGCAAGTTGACAAGATCTACGCCCACAACAAAATTGTGTTCTACTCGTGCAATAGAGAACTACGCATAGACCTAGCTCATGATACCACTGTTGGGGAACGTTGCAGAAAATTAAAATTTTCCCTACGGTTTCACCAAGATCCATCTATGAGTTCATCTAAGCAACGAGTCATGGGAGAGAGATTGCATCTACATACCACTTGTAGATCGCGTGCGGAAGCGTTCAAGGGAACGGTGATGATGGAGTCGTACTCGCCGTGATTCAAATCACCGATGACCAAGTGCTGAACGGATAACACCTCCGCGTTCAACACACGTACAGTACGGACGACGTCTCCTCCTTCTTGAACCAGCAAGGGGGAAGGAGAGGTTGAGGAAGAAGGCTCCAGCAGCAGCACGACGGCGTGATGATGGTGGAGAGGCAGTACTCCGACAGGGCTTCGCCAAGCGCTCAACGGAGGAGGAGAGGTGTTGGGGAGGGGAGGGGCTGCGCCTTGGATCACGTATTCAGCCCTCCCCTCGCCCCTCTATTTATAGGGGAAGGGGGAAGGGGGTCCGGCCCACTCTAAATGAGATCTAGAGGCAGGGATGGCAATTTTATCCATGGATCTGGATACCCGCGGATACCCGACCCGGTTGGGCAAGGGTATGGGGCACATTTCTGCCCATGGATCCATGGATGTGGATACCCGCGAACAGCCGGGTTGGGCATGGTTATAATTTCTGCTCCATGGATATCCAATGGATACCCGAATGACAGGTGGACCCATATGGCAGTGACACTGCAATACTGGACGTAGCAAACGTCCAACCCAAGTCGCTCGCGGTCACAGAAGGTCAAAAGCCCAGCCCATGTTCCCTAATCCCCTCGCAACCCCACTATCACTAACCAAATATATTAAACCTAATCTAATCGCGTCAACCCCAATCATCCCGAGTCCACTCCCTCCCTCGGTCCCTCCCCAGCGCGGCGGCGCTCTGCGCCTCGCAATCGTTGCCGATTCGCCCCATCTCCGGCTCGCCCTGGCCGTCCACCCCACACCGGCGACCGGCGGCCAGCATCGGCGACCAGGATCGGCGGCAGACCTCGGTTCTCAGCATCAGCGACCAGCGGTCAGCACCGGCGACTGGCCTCGGCGCCCAGCTTCGGCGACCAGGGAATCGGCGAGCGACAGACAGCACGACCCAAGGTTGGTGACCCCCGTTCCACTCCCTCTCTCCTTCCCCAATCCGCAGCCGGCGACCGATCTCTCCCTGACCAAGCAGTGTGCTATCTTCATCTGAACAGGAGCCAAACTGCAATGGATGGGAGCAAGGGCAACAATGGTGGCAACCATGGGAAGGGCAGGAGCGGGACTGTTACCATCCCACGGAGGAGTTTGCGTGGTCGGCAACCAGCAGTGGAGTTATCGTGCACCGGTGAGCAACAGGGTGTCGACGACAACACCATCATAACTGAAAAAGGTTATTGCTAGAGTTATTGCAACCCAATGCTCTCCTTGCTTGTGATATATGAGAGATTATATATAAAAACTAGCATAGACTGTGTTCTGTTGCATTTTAGAATTTACTTTCTTATTAAATTTTGTCATGAACTAGATTTATTATTAGTATTTCTTCTAGAACTAGAAACAATTCACTGACATCATTGCTAGCTTTATTACCAGAATCTTTGCTATAATTGGAAACAATGTGCTGACCATTACTATGTAGAATTTACATTTCTTATTAAAAGATTCATTAACTAGCTTTATTGTCCTGAAGGAGCGTTATCTATAAAGAATTTTTGCTCTACATAACTTGTACTCATATAATTTGCTCTAATATCCAGTCCAAAACATTGGTGCTAGATCCGCAATTTTTGCATGAGAACTAGATTTATTATTGGTTAATTCAATCAAGTACGAGACCTTTGTGTAATATCATTTCTGCATGTCGAACATGAAACGATGCCAATTGCTACTTGGTCAAACTGAAATTTGATGGCATCTTGCATTCTTTTGTCAGCTCCCGAAAACAGCGTTGCCCCTGCAGCGGGTGTCTCAGGCGTGGCTGGAGCTGTCGTGGTCGCAAGTTCAACTCCACAAGAGGGTACCAGTACAGCAGTGGAGCAGGCAAAACTGACCGGTTCTAGAAGGAAGCATACATCAGATGTATGAGATGATTTTAAGATAGAACTAATCAATGGGAAATGGCAGGCAATATGCAACTAGTGTCATAAGCCATATGCTGCAGAATCAACCTCTGGTACGTCACACTTAAGGACACATCATAATAATTGTCCGGCTCGGCATGCACCAGTGGGTCCACAACAAAGCAAACTAAAGTTGTCAAAATGTGGGGATGGGACAGTAAATTTGGAGACCTATATTTTTGATCAAGAACTTGCTAGGAAGGAACTTGCATTAATGATATTTGTGCATGAGTACCCTCTGTCTATTGTTGATCATGCTAGATTCCGAAAATTTTGTGGTACTTTGCAACCAATGTTCAAGGTGGTGTCTAGAAATACCATTAGGCAGGACATTATAAATATGTTTGGAGTCCAAAAGAATAGCATGGTGAAGTACTTTGCAAAGTTTGAGAACCGAGTAGCCATCACAACGGATTTGTGGATGGCTGGCCATCAAAAGAGGGGCTATATGGCTGTAACTGCACATTATATTGATGCTTCGTGGAACCTAAAGAGCTTCCTAATGAGGTAACCATGTCTCTCTAAATCATTGTTATTCTGAAATAAATGTATTGATTATTGTTACTCTGAACCTAAATATTTCCTTATTTTTGTATTGCATAGGTTTGTTTATGTTCCATGTCCACACAATGCTGAAGTTATATGTGAAGCACTACATGCATGTCTTGTTGAGTGGCACCTTGAGAAGAAGATATCCACGGTGACCTTGGACAATTGTACATCAAATGACAAGGCTATGGAAATTCTGCCAGATAAGTTGGACACATCTTCTCTTATGTTGAAAGGAACTTTGTTGCATATGCGTTGTGCTGCTCATATATTAAATCTGATTGTAAAAGATGGGTTGGATGTCATAGAAAAAGGGATTGAGAGGGTACGAGATAGTGTTGCATTTTGGTCAGCGACACCTAAAAGACATGAGAAGTTTGAAAAGATGGCACGCCTTTTGAACAATGAATACACATGCAGATTGGCTCTTGATTGCAAAACTAGGTGGAATTCTACCTACATAATGTTAAAGGGTGCGTTGCAATACAAAGATGTTTTTGAAAGACTTTATATCCGTGAAAAGAATTTTACTTGTCCAACTGGACAAGATTGGGTCTTTGCTAAGGAGGTTTGTGATAGGCTGAAAGTGTTCTTTGATGTCACAGAGTTGTTGTCAGGCACTTCATATGTTACAGCTAGTCTTTTCTTTCCGCAAATATGTGGCATTCGGTTGGCAATTCGTAAATGGGAAACTAGTAAGCATAGTGTCATAAAAACTATGTCTAAGGAAATGAAAGACAAGTTCGAGAAGTATTGGACAGATGTCCATGGTCTTATGGCTATTGCCACCGTCCTCGATCCACATTATAAGATGCATATGTTGAAGGCTTCATT
Organism: Triticum aestivum; assembly: GCF_018294505.1. Classification (NCBI taxonomy): domain Eukaryota; kingdom Viridiplantae; phylum Streptophyta; class Magnoliopsida; order Poales; family Poaceae; genus Triticum; species Triticum aestivum. The sequence goes on from NC_057807.1 coordinate 599,524,603, forward strand.
TGGGTCATTGTATGGAACTGAACATGCATCCATAGAAGTTGATAAAATAAAGAATCTAATGTTAGATTTGCTGGCTGAATATCAAGATGCATCTCAGTGTGTTGAAACTTCTGATGTTGGAAGCACCCCAGCTGTTCAGAAAGGTGGTGTGGATGAAATTTTGGGTGTATCTGAGCAATACTTGTCTTCACAACCTGTTGCTCCTTCTCAAGTTCGTACAGAATTGGACACGTACTTGGATGAGCCCCTTATCCGTAGAACAGTAGATTTTGACATTATTAATTGGTGGAAAGTTGGAGGTGCCAAGTACCCTACTTTGCAGAAGATTGCTCGTGATATATTACCCATCCCTGTTACATCTGTGGCATCGGAGTCAGTCTTTAGTACTAGTGGGAGGTTACTTAGTGCACATCGCAGTCGGCTTACACCAAGCATAGCTGAAGCTCTTATGTGTATGCAAGCTTGGTCACGAGCGGACATGTTAGGTAATATTTTTAATTATCAATTTGTATTCGGTTTCGTCGTGCTATGCATAATTTTTTTTGCTTCATCTTTGCATTAGGTGATATGAACTTTGCTCTGCAAGCAGTTCAATCTGTTCTTGAGGATGAAGAAGAAGTGATGGTAACTCCTTGTTCTCATCTCAATTTATTATGTTGGGAATGTTTTATATGTTTAAATAACAAGTGATGTGTGCACAGTGCACTGCTTGTTTAAGATATATACTTGTGAATGTGTGTTGATGGTCGGACTTGATTAGATGTCAGGTTTTTATCCTTTATGGATGTGCATTCAGAAGTAACTTGTTTATTTTAATGCTTTGCTTTTTATGTCAGGATGAAAATGAGTCCATCATTACTGAAGACTAATTTGGAGCCAAGTGTGCTCATGTGGACATGCGGCTGGGTCTCCAATTACTAGTGCATGTACTGTTGGAAGTGCATTGAAATTTTGAAATATGATACGACCTTTATTTATGCAACTTTGGTTGTGATGTAATAAGACTTTAGGACAAGAGTACTACTCTGAGACTATTTGAGTTGCCAATGTGTAGTCTACTACAGATTATTTTTAATGCAATAAGATTGAAGACAAGTATTTTACTATCAGCCTATTTGAGTTGTCACTGTGTGTTTGGACAATGTTTGAATAATGTACTTGCTGCCTGCTTATGCTTGTAGCTTATGTTCTCATTTGTGAACAATGATGAGTTAATTTCATTTTTGGGAAGGCTTTGTGCTGATTTTTCTATGCCCATGGAGCTCCATGGGTATCTGGATATCCAATGGGTTTGGGCATGGGCACAAGTTGCGCCCATGGATACTTTGGTGGATGGGCAGAAGGTAGGAAGATGGGTCATGGTTTGGATTTGGACCAGCTCCACCCACACCAAACCCGACCCATTGCCATCCCGAGGGGGGGGGGGGCGGCCAGGGAGGGGGCTTGCCCCCCAAGCAAAGGGGGTGCGCCCCCTTTAGGGTTCCCCCCAACCCTAGGCGCATGGGCCCAAGGGGGGGGGGAGCCCAGCCCTCCAGGGGCTGGTTCCCTGCCCCATGCGGCCCATGAGGCCCTCCGAGAGGGGTGGCCCCTCCCGGTGGCCCCGGTACAATATTGATATGCCCCCGAAACTTTCCGGTGTCTGCATGACAACTTCCCATATATAAATCTTTACCTCCAGACCATTCCGGAACTCCTCGTGACGTCCGGGATCTCATCTGGGACTTCGAACAACATTCGGTAATCACATACATGTCTTCCTAATAACCCTAGCGTCACCGAACCTTAAGTGTGTAGACCCTACGGGTTCGGAAGACACGCAGACATGACCGAGACGGCTCTCCTGTCAATAACCAACAGCGGGATCTGGATACCCATGTTGGCTCCCACATGCTCCTCGATGATGTCATCGGATGAACCACGATGTCGAGGATTCAATCAACCCCGTATGCAATTCCCTTTGTCAGACGATATGTTACTTGCCCGAGACTCGATCGTCGGTATCCCAATACCTCGTTCAGTCTCGTTACCGGCAAGTCACTTTACTCGTACCGTAATGCATGATCCCGTGACCAGACACTTGGTCACTTTGAGCTCATTATGATGATGCACTACCGAGTGGGCCCAGTGATACCTTTCCGTCATACGGAGTGACAAATCCCAGTCTCAATCCATGTCAACCCAACAGACACTTTCAGAGATACCTGTAGTGCACCTTTATAGTCACCCAGTTACGTTGTGACGTTTGGTACACCCAAAGCACTCCTACGGTATCCGGGAGTTACACGATCTCATGGTCTAAGGAAGAGATACTTGACACTGGAAAAGCTCTAGCAAAACGAACTACACGATCTTGTGCTATGCTTAGGATTGGGTCTTGTCCATCACATCATTCTCCTAATGATGTGATCCCGTTGTCAACGACATCTAATGTCCATAGTCAGGAAACCATGACTATCTGTTGACCAACGAGCTAGTCAACTAGAGGCTCACTAGGGACGTATTGTGGTCTATGTATTCACACGTGTATTACGATTTCTGAATAATACAATTATAGCATGAATAAAAGACAATTATCATGAACAAGGAAATATAATAATAATCCTTTTATTATTGCCTCTAGGGCACATTTCCAACAAGCATACCCTACAAAAACAAGTTAGACGCCCTCTAATTGTTGTTTGCATGTTTTACATGGCTGCTATGGGTTTCTAGCAAGAACGTTTCTTACCTACGCAAAAACCACAACGTGATATGTCAATTGCTATTTACCCTTCATAAGGACCCTTTTCATCGAATCCGTTCCGACTAAAGTGGGAGAGACTGGCACCCGCTAGCCACCTTATGCACCAAGTGCATGTCAGTCGGTGGAACCTGTCTCACGTAAGTGTATGTGTAAGGTCGGTCCGGGCCGCTTCATCCCACAATACCGTCGAAACAAGATTGGACTAGTAACAGTAAGCATATTGAACAACATCAACGCCCACAACTACTTTGTGTTCTACTCGTGCAAACAATCTACGCAATAGACCTAGCTCATGATGCCACTGTTGGGGAACGTAGCAGAAATTCAAAATTTTCCTATGAATCACCAAGATCTATCTATGGAGAAACCAGCAACGAGGGGAAGGAGAGTGCATCTACATACCCTTGTAGATCGCTAAGCGGAAGCGTTCAAGAGAACGGGGTTGAAGGAGTCGTACTCGTCGTGATCCAAATCACCGGAGATCCTAGTGCCGAACGGACGGCACCTCCGCGTTCAACACACGTACAGCGCGGTGACGTCTCCCATGCCTTGATCCAGCAAGGAGAGAGGGAGAGGTTGAGGAAGACTCCGTCCAGCAGCAGCACAATGGCGTGGTGGTGATGGAGGAGCGTGGCAATCCTGCAGGGCTTCGCCAAGCACCGCAAGAGAGTAGAAGGGAGAGAGGTAGGGCTGCGCCTCGGAGAGGTGAAACTCATCTGTTTGCAGCCCCAAAACCCCTCAAGTATATATAGGGGGAGAGGGGGGGCTGCGCCCCCACCTAGGGTTTCACCCCTAGGGGCGGCGGCCAGCCCAATCCCATCTAGGGTGGTGGCCAAGGGGGGGGGAGAGGGGAAACTTGCCCCCCAAGTTAGGTGGGTGCACCCCCTCCCCCAACCCTAGGCGCCTTGGGCCCTTGTGTGTGTGTGTGTGGGGGGGGGGGGGGCGCACCAGCCCACCTGGGGCTGGTCCCCTCCCACACTTGGCCCATGAAGCCCTCCGGGGCCGATGGCCCCACTTGGTGGACCCCCGGGACCCTCCCGGTGGTCCCGGTACGTTACCGATAAAACCCGAAACTTTTCCGGTGACCAAAATAGGACTTCCCATATATAAATCTTTAACTCCGGACCATTCCGGAACTCCTCGTGACGTCCGGGATCTCATCCGGGACTCCGAACAACATTCGGTAACCACATGCAAACTTCCTTTATAACCCTAGTGTCATCTAACCTTAAGTGTGTAGACCCTACGGGTTCGGGAATCATGCAGACATGACCGAGACGTTCTCCGGTCAATAACCAACAGCGGGATCTGGATACCCATGTTGGCTCCCACATGTTCCACGATGATCTCATCAGATGAACCACGATGTCAAGGACTCAATCGATCCCGTATACAATTCCCTTTGTCTAACGGTATTGTACTTGCCCGAGATTCGATCGTCGGTATCCCGATACCTTGTTCAATCTCGTTACCGGCAAGTCTCTTTACTCGTTCCGTAACACATCATCCCGTGATCAACCCCTTGGTCACATTGTGCACATTATGATGATGTCCTACCGAGTGGGCCCAGAGATACCTCTCCGTCAACCGGAGTGACAAATCCCAGTCTCGACTCGTGCCAACCCAACAGACACTTTCGGAGATACCTGTAGTGTACCTTTATAGCCACCCAGTTACGTTGTGACGTTTGGTACACCCAAAGCATTCCTACGGTATCCGGGAGTTGCAAAATCTCATGGTCTAAGGAAAAGATACTTGACATTAGAAAAGCTTTAGCATACGAACTACACGATCTTTGTGCTAGGCTTAGGATTGGGTCTTGTCCATCACATCATTCTCCTAATGATGCGATCCCGTTATCAACGACATCCAATGTCCATGGTCAGGAAACTGTAACCATCTATTGATCAACGAGCTAGTCAACTAGAAGCTTACTAGGGACATGATGTTGTCTATGTATCCACACATGTATCTGAGTTTCCTTTCAATACAATTATAGCATGGATAATAAACGATTATCATGAACAAGGAAATATAATAATAACTAATTTATTATTGCCTCTAGGGCATATTTCCAACACTCGCTGGCGGGGGGCGGACGGTGGATGGATCGGGCGACGGAAGAAGGAGGAAGAAGCTGAGGGGGGCTGATTTGCAACAGTTTAAAACATAGAAGTTTTTTTTTTGCAAAATTAGAGTTGAACTAAGTCGCGGACAACTTTTCCCGAACAGAGGGAGTACATGCTTATGGAAAAAACTTGCATGGCATCTTTTGTCCTACCCTCCCGTGGCAGCGAGGTCTGATGACTCACAAGTGTATGGGGTCAATTGTACCCCTTTTCGATAAGTAAGAGTGTCAAACCCAACGAGGAGTAGAAGGAAATGACAAGTGGTTTTCAGCAAGGTAATGTCTGCAAGTGCTAAAATTGTAAGTAACAGAGTAGTTTGGTAGCAAGATAATTTGTAACGAGCAAGTAACAATAGTAGTAACAAAAGTATAGAAAGATAGCCCAATCCTTTTGAGGCTAAGGACATGCCAAAACAGTTTCTTATGATAAGCAAAGTGTTCTTGAGAGTACACGGGAATTTCATCTAGTCACTTTCATCATGTTAGCTTAGTTCGTGTTCGGTACTTTGATAATTTAATATGTGGGTGGACTGGTGCTTAGGTGCTGTTCTTACTTGAACAAACCTCCTACTTATGATTAACCCTCTCGCAAGCATCTGCAACCACGAGAAAAGAATTAAGAATAAATTCTAACCATAGCATTAAACTTTTGGATCCAATCGGTCCCTTATGAAATAGCACATAAACTGGAGTTTAAGACTATGTCACTCTCGCAACCCACCATCTAATAACTACTCCACAATGCATTCCCTTAGACCCAAATATGGTGAAGTTTCATGTAGTCGACGTTCACATGACGCCATAAGAGAATGGCAACATACATACCATCAAAATATTGAACACATATCAAGTTCGCATGATTACTTGCAACATGATTTCTCCCGTGACCTCAAGAACGAAAGTAACTACTCACAAATGATAAACATGCTCAAGATCAGAGGGGTATTAAATAGCATAATGGATTTGAACATATAATCTTCCACCAAATAAATCATATAGTGATCAACGATGTAATCAACACTACTAGTCACCCACGAGCACCAATCTATAGTTTTTATACAAAGATTGAACACAAGAGATGAACTAGGATTTGAGAGGAGTTGGTGTTGTGAAGATGTTGATGAAGATAACCCTCCCCAAGATGGAAGAGTTGTTGATGATGATGATGACGATGATTTCCCCCTCCGGGAGGGAAGTTCCCCCGACGGAATCGCTCCGCCGGAGGGCAAAAGTGCTCCTGCCCAAGTTCCGCCACGAGGCGGAGGCGCTTCGTCCCGAATGTCCTCCCCTTATTTTTAGGTCAAAATGACTTATATACCAGAAGATGGGCAAAGGATATGGGCCGAGGAGGGCAACACCCACCAGGGCGCGCCTGGGCCTCCTGGCGCGCCCAGGTGGGTTGTGCCCACCTGGTGGCCCTCCTCTGGTACTTATTTGCTCCAATATTCCTTAAATATTTCATAAAAAATCCTCGGGGAGTTTCAACTCATTTGGAGTTGTGCAGAATAGGTAGCTTGACGTAACTTTTTCAGGTCCAGATTTCCAGCTGCCAGAATCCTCCCCCTTGGTGCATACCTTGCATATTATGAGAGAAAAGGCATTAGAATTACTCCAAAAAGCATTATTATACAATAAAACAACATAAATAACTGTAGGAAAACATGATGCAAAATGGATGTTTCAACCCCCCCAAGCTTAGACCTCGCTTGTCCTCAAGCGAAAACCGAAATCGAAAAACATGTCCACATGCTTAGAGAGAGAGAGAGGTGTCGATAAAAACAAAAATACAGACATAGCAGCATCATGTGACTTATTATAAGAACAACAAACTTCAATATAAAACTTTTATCATAGAACTTTTATCGTAGACTTCTCATGAACAAGTGATAATTCATCACAACAATGAAGTATAAAGCATAAACTCTATTGGAAACCAACAAACTATGTTCTTAGTCAACTTTGCAACTACAATTCATCATCTTTTCAGGAAGGGTCACGTATTAGAGCCTTTTGGCAAGTCCACATACTCAACCATCATTTAGTCTTCTATGATTGCTAACACTCACCACATACACATGAGCAAAACATTTCAACCGGACACAAAGAAAGACAGGGGCTTATAGTTTCGCCTCCCAACACACTCACCTCAAGGGTGATGTCAATAATAATAACTTATGTCACCCATATTCAACTAGACATATGTGCCTAGATCTTTCCTCACCATGTGATGCTTGCCAAAGGAGAAAAATAAAAGGAATAAAGAGAAAAACTTTGACTCGTGCATAAAAGTAAATACATGAAAGCAAAAGATAGGCCCCTCGCAGAGGGAAGCAGAGGTTGCCATGCACTTTTTGTTTGTATGCTCAACCCCTTAGTGCAAGAGAACGTCACGTTATATTACCCTTTGTGATAGCAACCTTTATTATGCAGTCTGTCAATTTTATTCTTCACCATCACAAGTTCGTACAACGCTCAATTTTCCCTTATACTAAATGATCTCACATTTTTATAAGCATTTTTATTGCCCTTTTTGCACCGAAGCCAATCACTCACGATCATCTCATGATCCCACAAGTCATCACAAAGCTAATGCCAACAATAAATCTTTAGTGTGCAAGATTACTTATAAATGTTGATCCATGGTGTGACTTACTCACGAGTTGTGTCCGTAACCGAGGACGCGACTATCGATAGATTAAATACACTTTGTAGAGATAGCGCACTTTACCCACATCTCGGAATCCATGGCCTCGGCATCCTATTCGGGTGGACCAACGGTATTCCAACGAAACCCTTCCCTTGACATGACACTCTCCTGGCCACTCCGACCAACTCCCTCTCAGGGCTAAGTCATGGGTGGTCCCGTGCCTACCAAAGGCATCAACGGCCACCATCGTGGCAAAAATGGTCCCAAACGGGGACAAGGTGCCATAAAACAAACGGACACACAAGGTTATGTCTGCTTACCGGGCCAGGGTACCGCACACCCATAACCTTCCCTCGTTGGAGGCACTGGCAAGAGGCAGGACAACAAACCGATTGAAGATCTCCCCATAAAGGTAAATGTGGTCGCATTGAGGAAAAACCCGATTCAGTGGCACCATGACTTGATCAACGTTATATTCAAGTTGGATTATTATCAGGTTTAACTTGGAAACAAAATCACCCCAAGTCATCTGATGCCATGATCATGCAACTATTCGACATGCAAAGCATAATGCTCACATGAACAGATCAACATCATAAAAACGATTTTCTTGCACTAATCATCATCAAACTTTACTGGCTCTACTTCACGGGTGTTTATCATGCATCATTTTAATTATCTCATCATTTATAGGAAAATCCATTTATCATGAAGATACTACCATTAATCATAAAAGCATATTCACTGATTAAAACTTTATTCTACTTGACCAAACTAGTTCATGCATTCAACCAGTAACTTAAGCAAGCATTTCAAGCATGGCAAAGTAACTAGCACTAAACAATATTTATTTATCTAATTTAAATGCATGAAAAATAACTCATATTCAAGTAAGAAAAATCATAGATATTGAAATGACACCATCCAAATGTTGGTGTGGCTTGCCTTAGTGCAGAGGAGGTTCACACTCTTCTTGGTTATCTTCAAGACAAGTCTCTCCCTCTGAAAATATTTAAAAACTACAAAACAAAATATCAAAAACCATTTTGAAAATTACCAGAAATTCTAGGCAGCAAGGAAAAATCCACACTTTGGTGTGCTGCTAGAGCTCTTCAAAACAAACACAATGCAAAAAGAATCAACTCATTTGGACTTATAGTTTAAAAGTTATCGCTGTTCAAAGTTCTAGTCAAATTTTTGAATTGATTTGAATTAAACAGAAAAACCAGGGGGGTGACGTCGATGGCGTAAACGCAGAATACGCCTCTACTCGTACCGCTTCAGGCGCAAGTGGAGAGGCTGACAGCGGGCCCCACCGGTCACGAGAGAGAGGGGGGAAGAAGAAACAGAGCATGTCGGCGCTTCACTGGAGCTCACACCGGTTAGGAGAGGTTCTTGGGCGATTCCAGAGGGATAGAAGTGGAGAGGGGGTCACGACGCACCTGCCTGTACCCATGGCTTGTCGGGGGATGGCCGGAGCTGCTCGCGAGCGGCAGTTGCGATCGAGGCTTGCCGGAGAGGAAGTAGGCGACGGAGAGGGGCTCTATATATAGCCAGAGGAGGAGGGGTGTATGTGGCACCGCTGGAGTTCTTTGGAAGCCGGCGAGCAACAACGAGGGGCGCCAGTGAGGGGGGGGGGAAGAGATCAGCGATCACGCGGGAGCTGTTGCAGCTCGCGAACGAGCAGATGGAGTAGAGGGAGAAGAAGACAGGGGCACGGGGGCACAATGGCGTTTGGCCGCGATGTGCCGTGTTCGCTGCGGCGTCTCTGGCATCGGCGAGCGCTAGGGAGGGGTCATAGGTGATGAGTCGAGGCTGGTGGCGCGGAGCGGCAGTCATCGACGAGCTCTGGCTCGAGCATGCGCCGAACAGTGGCACTGGCATGATGCAAAGCGCGTCGAACACATGCCAGCACCCGTGTCCTCACGCGGTCACCATGCTGGCATGGTCAAGACGACGCCCACGCTCGGCCAAACCTTGTCTAGGGTGTTGTTCGTGTAGTGTTTGAAGGAAATATGCCCTAGAGGCAATAATAAACTTATTATTTATTTCCTTATTTCATGATAAATTTTTATTATTCGTGCTAGAATTGTATTAATCGGAAACTTAGTACATGTGTGAATACATAGACAAAACATATTGTCCCTAGTATGCCTCTACTTGATTAGCTCGTTTATCAAAGATGGTTATGTTTCCTAACCATAGATATGTGTTGTCATTTGATGAACGGGATCAAATCATTAGGAGAATGATGTGATGGACATGACCCATCCGTCAGCTTAGCATTATGATCGTGACAGTTTCATTGCTACTGCTTTCTTCATGACTTATACATGTTCCTCAGACTATGAGATTATGCAACTCCCGAATACCGAAGGAACACTTTGTGTGCTACCAAATGTCACAACGTAAATGGGTGATTATAAAGGTGCTCTATAGGTGTCTCTGAAGGTGTTTGTTGGGTTGGCATAGATCAAGATTAGGATTTGTCACTCCGTGTTTCGGAGAGGTATCTCTGGGCCCTATCGGTAATGCTCATCACTATAAGCCTTGCAACCATTGTAACTAATGAGTTAGTTGTGGGATGAAGTATTACAGAACGAGTAAAGAGACTTGCCGGTAACGAGATTGAACTAGGTATGATGATACCGACGATCGAATCTCGGGCAAGTAAGATACCGATGAAAAAGGGAACAACGTATGTTGTTATGTGGTTTGACCGATAGAGATCTTCGTAGAATATGTAGGAACCAATATTAGCATCCAGGTTCCGCTATTGGTTATTAACCAGAGATGTGTCTCGGTCATGACTAATAGTTCTCGAACCCGTAGGGTCCGCACGCTTAACGTTCGATGACGATTTATATTATGAGTTATGTGATTTGATGACCGAAGTTTGTTTGGAGTCCCGGATGAGATGACGAACGTGAAGATGAGTCTCAAAATGGTTGAGATGTAAAGATCGATAGATTGAAAGGCTATATTCGGACATCGGAAAGGTTCCAAATGATTCGAGTATTTTTCGGAGTACCGGAGAGTTACGGGAATTCACCGGGGAAGTAATGGGCCTTAATGGGCCATACATGAAAGGAGAGAAGGGCCTCAAGGGTTGGCCACACGCCCCCCATGGGCTGGTCCGAATTGGACTAGGAGGGGGCGGCGCCCCCCTCCTTGCTTCTCCCTTCTTCCTCCTTCCTTCCTTCTCCTACTAGGAATAGGAAAGAGGAGGGGAATCCTACTTGGACTGGGGAGTCCTAGTAGGATTCCCCACACCTGGCGTGCCCCCATTGGGCCGGCCACCTCTTCCCTCCCCTCCTTTATATACGTGGCCAGGGGGCATCCCATAGACACACAAGTTGATCTTTTAGCCGTGTGCGGTGCCCTTCCTCCATAGTTACACACCTCGATCATACCATTGCGGAGCTTAGGCGAAGTGCTGGGCCAGTAGCATCATCATGGCCGTCGCCACGCTGTCATGCTGACGGAACTCACCCTCGGCCTCAACTGGATCAAGAGTACGAGGGACATCATCGAGCTGAACGTGTGCTGACGCGGAGGTGTTGTACTTTCGGTACTTGATCGATTGGATCGCGAAGAAGTTTGACTACATCAACTATGTTACTAAACGCTTCTGCTTTCGGTCTACGAGGGTACGTGGACACACTCTCCCCTCTCGTTGCTATGCATCACCTAGATAGATTTTGCGTGATCGTAGGATTTTTTTTGAAATTACCGCATTACCCAACAGTGGCATCCGAGCCACGTCTATGCGTAGATGTTATATGAACGAGTAGAACACAAAGAGTTGTGGGTGATAATAGTCATACTTCTTACCAGCATGTCATACTTTGATTCGGCGGTATTGTTGGATGAAGCGGCTCAGATCGACATTACGCGTACGCTTACGCGAGACTGGTTCTACCGACGTGCTTCACACACAGGTGGCTAGTGAGTGTCTATTTCTCCAACTTTAGTTGAATCGAGTGTGGCTACGCCCGGTCCTTGTTGAAGGTTAAAACAACACACTTGACGAAAAATCGTTGTGGTTTTGATGCATAGGTAAGAACGGTTCTTGCTAAGCCCATAGCAGCCACGTAAAACATGCAACAACAAAGTAGAGGACATCTAACTTGTTTTTGCCGGGCTTGCTGTGATGTGATATGGTCAATGCATGATGAGATATAAATTGTTGTATGAGATGATCATGTTTTGTAACAAAGTTATCGGCAACTGGCAGGAGCCATATGGTTGTCGCTTTATTGTATGTAATGCAATTGCCATGTAATTGTTTTACTTTATCACTAAGCAGTAGCGATAGTCGTAGTAAAAATAGTTGGCGAGACGACAACGATGCTACGATGGAGATCAAGGTGTTGCGCCGGTGATGATGGATATCATAATGATGCTTCGGTGATGGAGATCATGAGCACAAGATGATGATGGCCATATCATGTCACATATTTTGATTGCATGTGATGTGTATCTTTTTATGCATATTATTTTGCTTAGTATGGCGGTAGCATTATAAGATGATCCCTTACTAAATTTCAAGGTATAGGTGTTCTCCCTGAGTATGCACCATTGCTACAGTTCGTCATGCTGAGACACCATGTGATGATCAGGTGTGATAAGCTCTACATTCACATACAACGGGTGCAAGCCAGTTTTGCACACGCAAAATACTCGGGTTAAACTTGAAGAGCCTAGCAAATGAAGATATGGCCTCGGAACACTAGAGACTGAAAGGTCGAGTGTGAATCATATAGTAGATATGATCAACATAGAGATGTTCACCATTGAAAACTACTCCATCTCACGTGATGATCGAACATGGTTTAGTTGATTTGGATCACGTGATCACTTAGATGACTAGAGGGATGTCTATCTAAGTGGGAGTTCTTAAGTAATATGATTAACTGAACTTTAATTTATCATGAACTTAGTCCTAATAGTATTTGCAAATTATGTTGTAGATCAATAGCTCACGTTATAAGCTTCCCTATGTTTTTATATGTTCCTAGAGAAAACTAAGTTGAAAGATAATAAACAGACTGGGTCTATGATCTGAGGAGTATCCTCATTGCTGCACAGAAGAATTATGTCCTTGATGCACCGCTAGGTGACAGACCTATTGCAGGAGCAGATGCAGATGTTATGAATGTTTAGCTAGCTCAATATGACGACTACTTGATAGTTTAGTGCACCATGCTTTACGGCTTAGAACCGGGACTTCAAAAAACATTTTTGAAATGTCACGGAGCATATGAGATGTTCCAAGAGCTGAAATTGGTATTTCAGACTCATGCCCGTGTCAAGAGGTATGAGACCTCTGACAAGTACTTTGCCGAAAAGATGGAGAGAATTGCTCAACTAGTGAGCATGTGCTCAAAATGTCTGGGTACTACAATCACTTGAATCAAGTGGGAGTTAATCTTCCAGATAAGATAGTGATTGATAGAGTTCTCTAGTCACCATCACCAAGTTACTGGAACTTTGTGATGAACTATAGTATGCAAGGGATGACGAAAATGATTCCCGAGATCTTCATGATGCTGAAATCAACGAAGGTAGAAATCAAGAAAGAGCATCAAGTGTTGATGATTAAACAAGACCACTAGTTTCAAGAAAAGGGCAAAGGGAAAGAAAGGGAACTTCAAGAAGAATGACAAGCAAGTTGTCACTCCTGTGAAGAAGCCCAAAGTTGGACCTAAGCATGAAACTGAGTGCTTCTACTACAAAGGAAATAGTCACTGGAAGTGGAACTGCCCCAAATATTTGGCGGATAAGAAGGATGGCAAAGTGAGCAAAAGTATATTCGATATACATATTATTGATGTGTACCTTACTAGTGCTCGTAGTAATCCCTGGGTATTTGATACTTGTTTGGTTGCTAAGATTAGTAACTCGAAATACAAGTTGCAGAATAAATAGAGACTAGTTGAGGATGAAGTGACGATGTGTGTTGGAAGTGGTTCCAAGATTGATATGATCATCATCGAGCACTCCATATACTTTTGGGATTAGTGCTGAACCTAAATAAATGTTATTTGGTGTTTGCGTTGAGCATGAGTATGATTAGATTATGTTGATTGCAATATGGCTATTCATTTAAGACAGAGAATAATTGTTATTCTGTTTACATGAATAAAACCTTCTATGGTCATACACCCAATGTTGATGGTTTATTGAATCTTGATAGTAGTGACACACATATTCATAAAATTGATGCCAAAAGATGCAAAGTTGATAATGATAGTGCAACATACTTGTGGCACTGTCGTTTAGGTCATATTGGTGTAAAACGCATGAAGGAACTCCATGTTGATGGACTTTTGGAATCACTTGATTATGAATCACTTGGTGCTTGTGAATCGTGCCTTATGGGCAAGATGACTAAAACTCCATTCTCCAGAACAATGGAACGAGCTAGTGACTTATTGGAAATAATGCATACCGATGTATGCGGTCCAATGAGTGTTGATGCTCATGGCGGGTATCGTTATTATCTGACCTTCACATATGATTTGAGCAGATATGGGTATATCTACTTAATGAAACACAAGTCTGAAACATTTGAAAAGTTCAAAGAATTTCAGAGTGAAGTGGAGAATCATCGTAACAAGAAAATAAAGTTTCTACGACCTGATCATGGAGGAGAATATTTGAGTTACGAGTTTGGCCTTCATTTAAAACAATGTGGAATAGTTTCACAACTCACGCCACCTGGAACACCACATCATAATGGTGTTTCCGAACATTGTAACAACACTTTATTGGATATGGTGCGATTTATGATGTCTCTTACTGATTTACCACTATCGTTTTGGGGTTATGCATTAGAGACAACTACATTCACTCTAAATAGGGCACCATCAAAATCCATTGAGACGACGCCTTATGAACTGTGGTTTGGCAAGAAACCAAAGTTGTCGTATCTTAAAGTTTGAGGCTGCGATGCTTATGTGAAAAAGCTTCAACCTGATAAGCTCGAACCCAAATCGGAGAAGTGCATCTTCATAGGATACCCAAAGGAAACTGTTGGGTACACCTTCTATCACAGATCCGAAGGCACGATCTTTGTTGCTAAAAATGGATCCTTTCTAGAGAAGGAGTTTCTCTCGAAAGAAGTGAGTGGGAGGAAAGTAGAACTTGATGAGGTAATTGTACCTTCTCCCGAATTAGAAAGTAGTTCATCACAGAAATCAGTTCTAGTGATTCCTACACCAATTAGTGAGGAAGCTAATGATGATGATCATGAAACTTCAGATAAAGTTACTACTGAACCTCATAGGTCAACCAGAGTACGGGCCACACCAGAGTGGTATGGCAATCCTATTCTGGAAGTCATGTTACTAGACCATGATGAACCTACGAACTATGAGGAAGCGATGACGATCCCAGATTCCACGAAATGGCTTGAGGCCATGAAATCTGAGATGGGATCCATGTATGAGAACAAAGTGCGGACTTTGATGGATTTGCCCGATGATCAGCAAGACATAGGAAATAAATGGATCTTCAAGAGGAAAACGGACGCTGATTGTAGTGTTACTATTTACAAAGCTCGACTTGTCGCAAAAGGTTTTCGACAAGTTCAAGGTGTTGACTACAATGAGATTTTCTCAACTGTAGTGATGCTTAAATCCGTCCGAATCATGTTAGCAGTTGCCACAGTTTATGAAATCTGGCAAATGATGTCAAAACTGCAGTCCTTAAATGGATATTTCTTAAAGAAGAGTTGTATATGATGCAACCAAAAGGTTTTGTCAATCCTAAAGGTACTAAAAAGGTGTGCAAGCTCAAGCGATCCATCTATGGACTGGTGTAAGCATATCGGAGTTGGAATAAACGCTTTGATAGTGTGATCAAAGCATATGGTTTTATACAGACTTTTGGAGAAGCCTGTATTTACAAGAAAGTGAGTGGGAGCTCTGTAGCATTTCTAATATTATATGTGGATGACATATTGTTGATTGGAAATGATATAGAATTTCTGGATAGCATAAAGGGATACCTGAATAAGAGTTTTTCCATGAAAGACCTTGGTGAAGCTTCTTACATATTGGGCATCAAGATCTATAGAGATAGATTAAGATGCTTGATAAGATTTTTCAATGAGTAAATACCTTGACAAGTTTTTGAAAGAGTTCAAAATGGATCAGTCAAAGAAGGAGTTATTGTTTGTATTACAAGGTGTAAAGTTGAGCAAGACTCAAAGCCCGACCACGACAGAAGATAGAAAGTGAATGAAAGTCATTCCATATGCCACAGTCATAGATTCTATAAAGTATGTTGTGCTATGTACCAGACCTATAGTGTACCTTGCCATGAGTTTGGCAAGGGGGTACAATAGAGATCTAGGAGTAGATCACTGGACAACGATCAAAATTATCCTTAGTAAGGACTAAGGAAATGTTTCTCGGTTATGGGGGTGATAAAGAGTTCATCGTAAAGAGTTACGTTGATGCAAGCTTTTACATCGATCCAGATGACTCTAAGTCTCAATATGGATACATATTGAAAATGGGAGCAATTAGCTAGAGTAGCTCCATGCAGAACAATGTAGACATAGAATATTTGCAAAATACACACGGCTCTGAATATGACAGACCCGTTGACTAAACTTCTCTCACGAGCAAAACATGATCACACCTTAGTTGATAATCACATAGCGATGTGAACTAGATTATTGACTCTAGTAAACCCTTTGGGTGTTGGTCACATGTCGATGTGAACTATGGGTGTTAATCACATACAGATGTGAACTATTGGTGTTAAATCACATAGCGATGTGAACTAGATTATTGACTCTAGTGCAAGTGGGAGACTGAAGGAAATATGCCCTAGAGACAATAATAAACTTATTATTTATTTCCTTATTTCATGATAAATGTTTATTATTCATGCTAAAATTGTATTAACCGGAAAGTTAGTACATGTGTGAATACATAGACAAAACATATTGTCCATAATATGCCTCTACTTGACTAGCTCGTTTATCAAAGATGGTTATGTTTCCTAACCATAGACATGTGTTGTCATTTGATAAATGGGATCACATCATTAGGAGAATGATGTGATGGACATGACCCATCCATTAACTTAGCATTATGATCGTGACAGTTTCATTGCTACTGCTTTCTTCATGACTTATACATGTTCCCCAGACTATGAGATTATGCAACTCCCGAATATCGGAGGAACACTTTGTGTGCTACCAAACGTCACAACGTAAATGGATGATTCTAAAGGTGCTCTACGAGTGTCTCTGAAGGTGTTTGTTGGGTTGGCATAGATCAAGATTATGATTTTTCACTCCGTGTTTCGGGGAGGTATCTCTGGTCCCTCTCGGTAATGCTCATCACTATAAGCCTTGCAAGCATTGTAACTAATGAGTTAGTTGCAGGATGAAGTATTAAAGAATGGGTAAAGAGACTTGCCAGTAACGAGATTGAACTAGGTATGATGATACCAATGATCGAATCTCGGGCAAGTAACATACCGATGACAAAGGGAACAACATATGTTGTTATGCGGTTTGACCGATAAAGATCTTCGTAGAATATGTAGGAACCAATATGAGCATCCAGGTTCCGCTATTGTTTATTGACCGGAGATGTGTCTCGGTCATGTCTACATAGTTCTCGAACCCGTAGGATCCGCACGCTTAACATTCGATGACGATTTGTATTATGAGTTATGTGATTTGATGACCGAAGTTTGTTCAGAGTCCCGGATGAGATCACAGACGTGACAAAGAGTCTCAAAATGGTCGAGACGTAAAGATCAGTATATTGGAAGGCTATATTCGGACATCAAAAAGGTTCCGAATGATTCGGGTATTTTTCAGAGTACCGAAGAGTTACGGGAATTCGCCGGGGAAGTAATGGGCCTTAATGGGCCATACGGGAAAGGAGAGAAGGGCCTCAAGGGTTGGCCGCGCCCCCCATGGTCTGGTCCAAATTATACTAGGAGGGGGTGGCGCCCCCCTCCTTCCTTCTCCCCTCTTCCTCCTTCCCTCCTTCTCCTACTAGGAATAGAAAAGAGGAGGGGAATCCTACTTGGACTGGGGAGTCCTAGTAGGATTCCCCACACTTGGCGCGCTCCCCTTGGGTCGGCCACCTCTTCCCTCCCCTCCTTTATATACGTGGCCAGTGGCACCCCATAGACACACAAGTTTATCTTTTAGCCGTGTGCGGTGCCCTCCTCCACAGTTACACACCTCAATCATATTGTTGCGGAGCTTAGGCGAAGCCTTGCGCCGGTAGCATCATCATCACCGTCGCCATGCTGTCGTGCTGACAGAACTCACCCTCGGCCTCAACTGGATCAAGAGTACGAGGGACATCATCGAGCTGAACGTGTGCTGAACGCGGAGGTGCAGTACGTTCGGTACTTGATCGGCTGGATCGCGAAGAAGTTTGACTACATCAACTGCGTTACTAAACGCTTCCGCTTTCGGTCTATGAGGGTACATGGACACACTCTCCCCTCTTGTTGATATGCATCACCTAGATAGATCTTGCGTGATCGTAGGAATTTTTTTGAAATTACCGCGTTACCCAACAGTGTTAGGTCTAGGAAAGTTGAGAACTCAATGCCAGGCCGACCGGATAGGACTTGAGCAAGCTGGCAAGTTTCTGTCAGAAACTTGGTCGCCAAGTTTGGAGGGCTTCTAGAAGGTGATTAGGGCGGATCTCCTGGGGTTAAGCTTTTCTTGGGAGGGTAATGAGGCTCAAGAAAAACCAGCTCCATTAGATCAAAGGAAAATACACTTGCTGTACACAGTGCATTTTTAGGCCAGAAGTGAAATGATTTTTTGTAGAAAAAAATATTACAAAAAGTCATGCAATATTTTTGCTCATGAAGGTGGGCAAAGGTTCAAAGAATATTTAGGAATTATCTCAGGATTTTTGGAGCAATAAAAATGAAGGTTGCTTTGGAGAACTAGTTTCTGAAATGAGTTTCAGAAAAGAATTTGAATATTTTTCTTTTATGAAAAATATCCCTTGGGCCATTTTGGGATTTTTCAGAGAAATGAGGTTGAATTAGAGGTAGATGGGTCACTTGGGTGAAAGTCAAGGGCATGCCCAAGTGATAAGTCCATTTGAATTGATCCCAAAAACTCAAATCCAAAGCAAGGGCAAATAAAGTCCGGAAAAAGAGAGAAGGCAAAATCTAGGCTGTCACAAACCTCCCCCACTTAGGATGAATCTCGTCCTTGAGATTTGGTTGCTTGGAAAACAGTTCTGGGTAGGCAGTCCTTAAAAATTCCTCTCTTTCCCAGGCTGCCTCTTCTCGGTGTGATGCTTCCATTGAACCTTATAAAATCTTATCACTTTGCTGCGAGTGACTCTCTCTGTCTCATCCAATATTCTGATCGGTTTCTCCTCATATGTCAAATCCTTGGAAAGTTCTATCTCTGCCATATCAGTCCTTTTCTCCGATGGCGAGATACATCTTCTCAATTGTGAGACATGGAACACATTGTGTACTTCTGACAATTCCGAGGGCAATTCCAACTGATAAGAAACTGTCCCGACTCTGGTCATGACTGGAAATGGACCAATATATCTGGGTGCCAATTTTCCTCAGGTCTGAAATCTCTGCTCTCCTTTCATAGGAGTGACTCAGAGATACACGTGCTCTCCGGGTTCAAAACTGATATGTCGGTACTTTGCATCATAATAACTCTTCTACCGTGACTTGGCCAACTGCAGTCTATCTCAGATCTCTTTGACTTGCTTCTCGGCCTCCATCATTAAATCCATTCCGAAAATGCGTATGTCTCCGGTCTGAGACTAGTTTAGCGGAGTGCGGCACTTACGACCGTACAGAGCTTCATAAGGTGACATCTTCAAGCTGGTCTGGAAACTATTGTTGTAGGAAAACTCGGCATAAGGCAGACAATCTTCCCACTCGGATCCTTGGGCCAAAGAACATGCTTGGAGCATATCTTCGAGTATTTTATTTACTCGATCGGTCTGTCTGTCTTTCTGGGGATGATAAGTTGTGCTGTATTTCAGGGCAGTCCCCAAAGCTTGATGAAGACGTGACCAAAAGGCTGAAGTGAAGAGAGACCCTCGATCTGAAGTGATTGTCTTTGGCACTACATGCAAACTGATGATTCTGGCCAGATATAATTGTGCAAGTTGATCGGCACGGTAGGTGGTCCGAATGGGAAGGAAGTGGGCTACCTTCATTAATGTGTCCACTATTACCCATATTGCATCATTTCCTCGGTGGTTCCTTGGTAGACCGGTGATGAAATCCATGCATACGTCATCCCATTTCCATTGCGATACGGGTAGGGGCTGAAGGAGTCCTGCAGGCTTTTGGTGTTCCGCCTTTACTTTGTTGCATATATCACAACAAGAAACAAAATACGTGATATCTTTCTTCATCCCATCCCACTAGAATACCTGATGAAGGTCTTCGTACATTTTAGTACCACCTTGGCGAGTTGAATACGAAGATTCATGTGCTTCTGCCAATATCTTCTTTCTCAGATCTATTTAGTTGGGTACGCAAATCCTTCCTCAAAACCTTAGCGTACCTTGCTGGTCCTTAGAGAAATCATGTGTCTTTCCTTCTCGCATACGATTGGCATGTGATTGAAGTGACACGTCATCTGCATGGGCTCTGCGAATTTCCTCCTCAAGGGTAGGATCAACTTCTAATATGCTAGCAAGACTGGCATCAACTATCACCAAATTGAGCTGAGTGATCTCATCGCAAAGTTCAGGAGGCAAAGAATCCATTAAAACATTCAGGCTGGCAAGCTTGCGGCTGAGGGCATCGACAACCACATTAGCTTTACCCGGGTGATAATTTATCCCGAGGTCGTAATCCTTGACCAACTCGAGCCATCTTCACTGACAAAGGTTTAAATCTGGTTGTGTGAATATATATTTGAGACTCTTGTGGCCGGTAAATATCTGACACCTTTTTCCAATAAGATAGTGTCTCCAAATTTTCAAAGCATGCACAACAGTGACAAATTCCAAATCATGAGTTGGATAGTTCCCTTCTGAGGCCGTAGTTGTCGGGATGCGTAGGACACAACCTTGCCGTCTTGCATGAGTGCACATTCAAGGCCTTTCCTGGAGGCGTCGCAGTATACATCAAAACTGTGGTAGATGTCGGGAAGAGTCAATACAGGTGCTGACGCCAGCTTGGTTTTTAGCTCATTGAAGCTCCTTTCGCAGTCCTCAGTCCATTCAAACTTCTTATCCTTATTGAGGAGCTCTGTCATTGATTTGGCAATCTTAGAGAATCCTTCGATAAAGCGCCGGTAATATCCGGCTAATCCAAGGAAACTCTGGATTTCTGAGACTGTCGTGGGTGCGGCCTAATCAAGCACATCTTTCTCCTTACTTGGATCCACAGCTATCCCTTCTGCTGAGAGAACATGCCCTAAAAACCAAACTTGCTTGAGCCAAAACTTGCACTTGCTGAAGTTTGCATAAAGATGATGGTCACGGAGCCTTTGCAAAACTGCTCTAAGGTGGTCCTTGTGCTCTTCTTCGCTTTTTGAGTAGATGAGGATGTAATCGATGAATACCACCACAAACTTTTCCAGTATATCCATAACACCTTATTCATCATATGCATTAAAAGGCAGGGGCATTGGTGAGACCGAAGGACATGACGGTATATTCATAAAGACCGTACCGAGTAGTGAACGCGGTCTTGGGAATATCTTCCTTCTTGATTTTGAGTTGATGGTATCCGTGAAGGAAATATGCCCTAGAGGCAATAATAAAGTTATTATTTATTTCCTTATATCATGATAAATGTTTATTATTCATGCTAGAATTGTATTAACCGGAAACATGATACATGTGTGAATACATAGACAAACTGAGTGTCACTAGTATGCCTCTACTTGACTAGCTCGTTTATCAAAGATGGTTATGTTTCCTAGCCATGGACAAAAGAGTTGTCATTTGATTAACGGGATCAAATCATTGAAAGAATGATGTGATTGACTTGACCCATTCCGTTAGCTTAGCACTTGATCGTTTAGTATGTTGCTACTGCTTTCTTCATGATTTATACATGTTCATGTGACTATGAGATTATGCAACTCCCGTTTACCGGAGGAACACTTTGTGTGCTGCCAAACATCACAACGTAACTGGGTGATTATAAAGGTGCTCTACAGGTGTCTCCGAAGGTACTTGTTGGGTTGGCGTATTTCAAGATTAGGATTTGTCACTCTGATTGTCGGAGAGGTATCTCTGGGCTCTCTCGGTAATGCACATCACTATAAGCCTTGCAAGCAATGTGAATAATGAGTTAGTTACGAGATGATGCATTGCATAACGAATAAAGAGACTTGCCGGTAACGACATTGAACTAGGTATTGAGATACCGACGATCGAATCTCGGGAAAGTAACATACCGATGACAAAGGGAACAACGTATGTTGTTATGCGGTTTGACCGATAAAGATCTTCGTAGAATATGTGGGAGCCAATATGAGCATCTAGGTTCCGCTATTGGTTATTGACCGGAAACATGTTTCGGTGTTGTCTACATTGTTCTCGAACCCGTAGGGTCCGCATGCTTAAAGTTAGATGACGA
Organism: Triticum aestivum; assembly: GCF_018294505.1. Taxonomy (NCBI): domain Eukaryota; kingdom Viridiplantae; phylum Streptophyta; class Magnoliopsida; order Poales; family Poaceae; genus Triticum; species Triticum aestivum. The sequence continues at coordinate 599,546,710 of NC_057807.1, forward strand.
TTATATTATGAGTTTATATGTTTTGATGTACCAAAGATAGTTCGGAGTCCCGGATGTGATCACCGACATGACGAGGAGTCTTGAAATGGTCGAGACATGAAGATTGATATATTGGACGACCATATTCGGACACCGGAATGGTTTCGGGGGTTATCGGATATATACCGGAGTACCGGGGGGTTACCGGAACCCCCCGGGGGTTAATGGGCCACATGGGCCCAAAGTGGAGAAGAGGAGGGGCGGCCAGGGCAGGCCGCGTGCCCCCTCCCCCTCTAGTCCGAATTGGACAAGGAGGGGGGGGGGCGCCCCCTTTCCTTGCTCCCCTCTCTCCCTTCCTCCCCCTCTCCTACTTGGACAAGGAAAGGAGGGAGTCCTACTCCAGGTGGGAGTAGGACTCCCCTTGGCGCGCCCCCTCCTGGCCGGCCGCCCCCTCCCCCTTGCTCCTTTATATACGGGGGCAGGGGCACCTCTAGAGACAACAATTGATCATTGATCTATTAGCCGTGTGCGGTGCCCCCCTCCACCATAATCCACCTCAATAATATCGTAGCGGTACTTAGATGAAGCCTTGCGTCGGTAGAACATCATCATCGCCACCACGCCGTCGTGCTGACGGAACTCTCACTCGACACTCGGCTGGATCGGAGTTCGAGGGACGTCATCGAGCTGAATGTGTGCAACAACTCAGAGGTGTCTTTCTTTCGGTGCTTGATCGGTCGGGCCATGAAGACGTACGACTACATCAACCGCGTTGTGCTAATGCTTCCGCTTACGGTCTACGAGGGTACGTGGACATACTCTTCCCTCTTGTTGCTATGCATCACCATGATCTTGCGTGTGTGTAGGATTTTTTTTGAAATTACTACGTTCCCCAACAATCCGGTCCTCAAATCAATCTTGGAGAATACTTTGTCCCCACTGAGTTGATCAAACAAATCATCAATCCTAGGCAATGGATATTTGTTCTTGAGGTGACATCATTCAGTTGTCGGTAGTCCACACATATCCGAAGACTGCCGTCCTTTTTATCCACGAATATAGCGGGTGATCCCCAAGGTGAAGAGCTTGGACGGATGCATCCTTTATGTAGCATATCATCAAGATGTTTCTTTAAGTCCACTAATTCTGACGAAGGCATCCAATAATACTTCTTGTATATCGGTGTGGTTCCAAGCACCAAGTCATTCGCAAATTCAAGCTCCCTGTCTGGCGGCATTCCTGGTAATTCCTCAGGAAATACATCTGGATACTCACTGACCACAGGAATCAATTCCAATTCTTCAGCCACAGTCGTGAAAACCATTTCCTTCTTGGGTATGCTCCTGCAGGCATAAAATTTTGTGGTTCGACCTTCCTGACTTGTCATCGTGACCTCTCTGGTCGCACAATTGACACATACTTGATTTTGGGTTAACCAATTCATTCCCAAAATAATATCCAATTTGGCAGACTCGATGACTATCAAGGATGTCAGAAACTTGACTCCCTTGATATATATATTTCCAAATTACGACAGACCAGATTGCTTCGGAGCACCGATCCTGGGGATTGTACCATCATGCTTTTTCCCAAAATTGAGCAAGGAAATTTGTTTTGGGCAACAAAACTCCGCGAAATAAAAGAGTGGGAAGCCGCAGAGTCAAATAAAATTATTGCAGGTATGTTATTAATAGGAAACATACCAATGACGACTTCCGGGTCCTCTTGGGCTTTGTCAGCGGAGAGGTGATGGATTTGTCCTTGGATGGCCCTCGGGACGGAAAATGACTCCAGGTGGTTGACTTGTGGACGGAGTGGAGCGGTTGTCTTGCCATTCTGGGGGCACTGTCTGGCATAATGTTCAGTTTGTCCACAGCTAAAGCAGGAATTGTTGCACTGACATTCTTCACACACCAGACTGGTCATGCCGTTCTTGACTTGAGTAGTGGTCTTGTTGACATTCTGCTGCCAATTGGGTTTGTACTCAAGCTGAGTCTGCTGCCAAGTACGAGCCTTCTGCACTGGTTGCATATCTTTCTTAGGCTCGAATTTGTGCTTGTGGTCATTATTTGCGGGCCGGTTGTCGTGCATGAGCTTGTGCTCCCTTTCTGTGATGAGAGCCTTGTTCACCAGAGTTTGGAAATCCGGGAAATCAAACATACTGAGAGTGCATTTGAGGTGTTGGTTCAGTCCTCCAAGAAATCTGTCGATCTTCCCTTTTTCGGTGGCCACATCATAAAGAGAATAGCAGGCCAAATGATTGAACTTGTGCAAGTACTCACTCATGGACAGACTTCCTTGAGTGAGAGCGAGGAATTCATGCTGCTTGATCTTCATAATCTCGGCGGGAATATGGTACTTGCGGAAATGATCCTTGAATTTGGTCCAAGTAATCTCTTCGTCCGCGGGCCACATAGCCTTAGCATTATCCAACCATATAGCGACAGCTGCTTCAAGATAATGCGTGGCAAACGGAACCTTGTCTCTCGCTTCAGTGCGAGCAGTTTCCAGCTTCTTCTCAATAGTCCTCAACCAATCATCGGCTTCCAAAGGATTGATAACTTGACTGAAACTGGGAGGCTTGGTCCTCTAAAAATCTAACAGCTTGGAGTAATGACCATTCTGATTTCCATTCTATCCAGCCATAGCTTGCACACTTCTCAATAGCTCCATCAGATCGTTGTTCCTTCTTTCTTCAAACATACGCATGATTTGCTCAGTGGAGGGTGGATGTGGCGGTGGAGGCGGTGGTGGCTGGTACGGCTTGGGGAAATGTCCTGCCTGTCTTGCAGAGTGACGAGCAGGGACATCCTCATAAGTGTGGCTGCTGCTGCCTCCCCGCGTCATCCTATTATTTATTTTCCTAATACAAAGAAACCGTGATGAGAAATATCCAAGAATGGGAGGAAAAGCCAGTGAGAATCCCAGAAGAAAACATCGAAAAGAAACCAAGGCGAATAAAAAGGTTCCAACATAATTATACATAGACTCAACATGAAAGATACACATCATGACGGGTACAATACCCTCATACATGAAACTAAGCATCATGAAACGTACGACTACATCCATACATCATCCTCATGACAAAGGCGATACTCTAGCGATCTAATGCTCGGCTAGTGCGGCTGCAGGCTCCTCTCCTAAGCCGGACCCAGATCCTCAACTGATAGTGGAGACCTCCGGGTTAAAAGAGACACGACGGCGCTGCCTCGAAGACTCTCCCTCAGGGGTAGGTGCTGGTTAGATCTAAGCATAGGGGCTGCAGGAGTAGCGACAAGAGAAGCCCACGCAGCAGGGGTACTGCGAGGGGTCACTGCCAAAGTGTTAGTGGTACCCTGAGTGGTCACCGGGGTAACAGAGGCTGGAGGAACATATGGAGTGAAACCAACAGTAGGTGGAGGGTTCCTATTCCGAGCTGCGGCAAGGGCTATCTGGGCTCGGGTTACCTGTCGGGCTAACTCATAGATCAAGAGATAACCGGCAGTGATATAGCGAGAAAGGTGGCTAGAAGGACGATCGCACGCCATGCCAATAAGAGGAAAGTGAATATGCCCATTCTCGTGCAGATATGGGTAGTAGTAGAAACCTGGGTGGGTGTGCATGCGAACCTCGTTGTAGCGCAAGTCTACAAGAGCCTCGATTGCAGCAAACTAAACAGCCTGAGACAGTGTAGAAGCGAATCCACCCTTAGAGAAACGAGTGTAAGCGCCGGAAGGGGAACTGTGGTGTAGAGTGACCTCTGCATAGTACTCATACAATGAACCGGCCAGATGCTCCCGATACACCTGATACACTGGATCAGCACCCTCTGGATAGATTGTCGCCACACATTCTGAAGCAGGTGCGGCGATGTGTACGGAGCTGGCTCGGGATGGTACATGATTGGAACTGGAGCCATCTACACTCGCAACCATCATACGATTAGTAATAACAACAGATAAAATGCATGCAATGTAGCAATCAATTTCTATGACTACCGGCACTCAGATGAAACTATCTAACGTTCATCTAACGCACTAACGGTCTAGCGTGTCCTACAGTCAGCACAGCTCTGATACCAAGCATGTGGCACCCCGGCTCAGAGCAACCGGTTTACCTTGTATTGCCAGCCCAGAGATCAAGTCTTCTCGCAACACACAACAACATGGTACAGGAACAACCGCTTTATTGATGCTAGCGGAAACATAAGTCTGATATTACATCAAGTTGCAAGGCCAAGCAGCACACACGGTGCGGCTGAATAGTATGTACATTATTTAATGAACATGAAGGGGCCTCGATCACATAAACTACGCGGCAGCGGAACGACGATGAAGTGGAACTCCATGGCACAGGGACACCGATGAGGACACGATCTAGATGCGGGAAGCTCTCCGATCTGATACGACTTGCTTGAAATCTGGCGTGACATGTCAGGTCAGTAAGTTGAATGTACTTGCAAGCTCACAACAAACATAAGCATAATGGAAAACAATATCATGACAATTATTTAGGTTAATGCAATGCAAATTATACTACTGATGCAGTGAAACCAACTTGTGCACCGAGTCCCTCGGACTCGCTTACCAGACAGGTTAATTTGTAACCGAACGGTGATCATACTCGGATCACACCTGAAGCCAATCACTCACAATCATCTCATGATCCCACAAGTCATCACAAAGCCAGTGCCGACAATAAATCTTAAGTGTGCAAGATTACTTATAAATGTTGATCCATGGTGTGACTTACTCACAAGTTGTGTTCTTAACCAAGGACGCGGCTATCGATAGATTAAACCCACTCTGCAGAGGTAGTGCACTTTACCCATATCTCGGAATCCTTGGCCTCAGGTTCCCATTTGGGTGGACCAACAGTATTCCAATGAAACCCTTCCCTTGGCATGACACTCTCCCGGCCACTCCGACCAACTCCCTCTTAGGGCTAAGTCATGGGTGGCCCCCTGCCTATCAAAGGAATCAATGGCCACCGCCGTGGCAAAAATGGTCCCAAACGGGGACAAGGTACCATAAAAACAAATGAGCACACAAGGTTATGTCTGCTTACCGGGCCAGGGTACCGCACACCCATAACCTTCCCTCGTTGGAGGCACCGGCAAGAGGCATGACAATGGACCGAATCAAGACCTCCCCATAAAGGTAAATGTGGTCGCACTGAGGAAAAACTCGATTCAGTGGCACCATGACTTGATCAACGTTATATTCAAGTTGGATTATTATCAGGTTTAACTTGAAAACAAAATCACCCCAAGTCATCCGATGCCATGATCATGCAACTATTCAACATGCAAAGCATAACGCTCACATGAACGGATCAACATCATAAAAATGATTTTCTTGCACTAATCATCATCAAACTTTACTGGTTCTACTTCACTGGTGTTTATCATGCATCATTTTAATTATCTCTTCATTTATAGGAAAATCCATTTATCATGAAGAAACTACCATTAATCATAAAAGCATATTCACTAGTTAAAACTTTATCCTACTTGACCAAACTAGTTCATGCATTCAACCAGTAACTTAAGCAAGCATTTAAAGCATGGCAAAGTAACTAGCACTAAACAATATTTATTTATCTAATTGAAATGCATGAAAAATAACTCATATTCAAGTAAGAAAAATCATAGATATTGAAATGACACCATCCAAATGTTGGTTTGGCTTGCCTTAGTGCAGAGGAGGTTCACACTCATCCTGGTTATCTTCAAGACAAGTCTCGCCCTACGAAAATATTTAAAAACCACAAAACAAAATATCAAAAACCATTCTGAAAATTACCAGAAATTCTAGGCAGCAAGGAAAAATCCACACTTTGGTGTGCTGATAGAGCTCCTCAAAACAAACACAATGGAAAAAGAATCGACTCATTTGGACTTATAGTTTAAAAGTTATCACCGGTCAAAGTTCTGGTCAAAATTTTGAATTAATTTGAATTAAACAGAAAAACCAGGGGGTGACGTCGATGGTGTAAATGCAGAATACGCCTCCACTTGTACCGCTTCGGGCGTGAGTGGAGAGGCTTACAGCGGCCCCACCAGTCAGGAGAGAGAGAGGGTGGAAGAAGAAATAGAGCACGGTGGCGCTTCGCCGGAGCTCACGCCGGCGAGGGGAGGTTCTTGGCCGATTCCAGAGGGATAGAAGTGGAGAGGGGGATCACGGCGCACCTGCTTGTATCCGTGGCTTGTCAGGGGATGGTCGGAGCTGCTCGCAATCAAGCTCGTGAGCGGCGGTTGTGGTCGGGACTTGCCAGAAAGGAAGACGGCGACAGATAGGGGCGACTCCAGGGGCTGCAATGCTTCCAGACGGCACCAGTGGACCTCCAAGGATGCGCCTGCGGGGCGGATCGAGCTCAAGGGGCTCTGGAACGGGGTGGAGGGGCTGCAGGGGTCGCTGGCGAGCTCGAGTCAGGGACGGCGGCCAGAGGCTTGCCCGGCCGGGATGCGGCTAAACTACGGGGTCGTGGTGGTTGGGTAGTGTGGTTTGAGGCTTCGGAGCGGAGGGAGGGGCTCTAAATATAGCCGGAGGAGGAGGGCGTACATGGCGCCGCCGGAGTTCTGTGTAAGCCAGCGAGCAACGACGAGGGGCATCGGTGAGGGGGGGGGGGGGAAGAGCTCAGTGATCACGCGGGAGCTGTTGCAGTTCACGGACGAGCACATGGAGTAGAGGGGGAAGGAGACAGGGGCACATGCGCACTGTGGCTTTTGGTCGCGACGTGCCTGATAACCCACAAGAATAGGGGATCAATTGTACCCTCTTTCGATAAGTAAGAGTGTCGAACCCAACGAGGAGCTAAAGGTAGAACAAATATTCCCTCAAGTTCTATCGACCACCGATACAACTCTACGCATGCTTGACGTTCGCTTTACCTAGAACAAGTATGAAACTAGAAGTACTTTGTAGGTGTTGTTGGATAGAATTGCAAGATAATAAAGAGCACGTAAATAAAAAGTAGGGGCTGTTTAGATAAACAAACAATAAAGTAAATATAATGAGTGTGGAAAAGTTATGTTAGGAGTTGTGAATTTGTCTCTAAGCAATTGACTACGTTACTAGACCGATAGCAAGTTTTATGTGGGAGAGGCACAAGCTAACATACTTTCTCTTCTTGGATCATATGCACTTATGATTGGAACTCTATAAAGCATCCACAACTACTAAAGATCATTAATGTAAAACCCAACCATAGCATGAAAGTATCAAGTCCCCTTTATCCCATACGCCACAACCCCCTTACTCGGGTTTAAGCTTCTGTCACTCTAGCAACCCACTATAAGCGAATCATGAACATATTGCAACACCCTACAATGGGAATCCCTCACGCTTGCGCGACACGGAGGGCACAATAGGACAGCAACATAACCACAAGCAAATTAAACCAATCATAGCAATTCATCAATCACCGATAGGACAACGAAAATCTACTCAGACATCATAGGATGGCAACACATCATTGGATAATAATATGAAGCATAAAGCACCATGTTCAAGTAGAGTGTATAGCGGGTTGCGGGAGAGTGGACTGCTAAATATAGATGGGGGAAGGTGATGGAGATGTTGGTGAAGATGGCGGAGGTGTTGGTGTAGATCGCGGTGATGATGATGGCCCCCGGCAGCGTTCGGGCGCCACCGGAAGCAAGGGGGAGAGAGCCCCCCTTCTTCTTCTTCTTCCTTGACCTTCTCCCTAGATGGGAGAAGGGTTCCCCCTCTGGTCCTTGGCTCCCATGGCATGGGAGGGCGAGATCCCCTCGGAGATTGGATCCGTCTCTCTGTCTCTCTCCGTTTCTGCATTCTCAGATTCTGCCCTTTCATCGTTTCTTTTATATCCGGAGATCCGTAACTCCGATTGGGTTGAAACTTTTGCCCAGATTTTTCTCCGAAAATTAGCTTTCTTGCGGAAAAAGAAGAGCGTCAACCGCCTTACGGGGTGCCCACCAGGGTCAGGGGCATGCCTGCCTCCCTGGGGCGCACCCCTGCCTCGTGGCCCCCTCGGGCACCGTCTCGCGTTGGTTTTTCTTCCCAAAAATCATAAATATTCCAAAAATGATCCGTCTGTTTTTATCCCGTTTGGACTCCGTTTGATATGGGGTTTCTACGAAACATAAAACATGCAACAAAAAGAAACTGGCACTGGGCACTGGATTAATATGTTAGTCCCAAAAATAATATAAAAAATAGTCAAAAGTATATGAAAGTTGTAGAATATTGGCATGGAACAATAAAAAATTATAGATACAATGGAGACATATCAGCATCCCCAAGCTTAATTCCTGCTCGTCCTCGAGTAGGTAAATGATAAAAAAGATATTTTTTATGTGGAATGCTACCTAGCATAATCTTGATCATATGTCTACTCATGGCATGAACATTAAGACACGAATGGTTCAAAGCAATAGTCTATCATTTGACATAAGAACAATAATACTTCAAGCGTACTAATAAAGCAATCATGTCTTTTCAAAATAACATGGCCAAAGAAAGTTATCCCTACAAAATCATATAGTCTGGCTATGCTCCATCTTCATCACACAAAATATTGAAATCATGCACAACCCCGGTTTTAGCCAAGCAATTGTTTCATACTTTAGTATTCTCAATCTTTTTCAACTCTCACGCAATACATGAGCGTGAGCCATGGATATAGCACTATGGGTGGAATAGAATATGATGATGGGGGTTATGTGGAGAAGACAAAAAAGGAGAAAGTCTCACATCGACGCGGCTAATCAACGGGCTATGGAGATGCCCATCAATTGATGTCTATGCGAGGAGTAGGGATTGCCATGCAACGGATGCACTAGAGCTATAAGTGTATGGAAGCTCAAACTGAAAACTAAGTGGGTGTGCATCCAACTTGCTTGCTCATGAAGACCTAGGGCATTTGAGGAAGCCCATCGTTGGAATATACAAGCCAAGTTCTATAATGAAAATTCCCACTAGTATATGAAAGTGATAACATAGGAGACTCTCTATATGAAGAACATGGTGCTACTCTGAAGCACAAGTGTGGTAAAAGGATAGTAACATTGCCCCTTTTTTTCTCTTTTATTCTTTTTGGCGGGCTTCTTTGGCCCCCTTTTTTTATTTAGGCTTCTTTGGCCTCTCCTTTTTTTTAATTTTTTATGGGGCAATGCTCTATAATGATGATCATCACACTTTATTTACTTACAACTCGATATTACAACTCGATACTAGAACAAAGATATGACTGTATATGAATGCCCCCGACGGTGTACTGAGATGTGCAATGATCTAGCATAGCAAAGATATCAAAAAACAGACAAGCCATGAAAACATCATGCTAGCTATCTTACGATCATGCAAGGCAATATGACAATGAATGCTCAAGTCATGTATATGATGATGATGGAAGTTGCATGGCAATATATCTCGGAATGGCTATGGAAATGCCATGATAGGTAGGTATGGTGGCTGTTTTGAGGAAGATATAAGGAGGCTTATGTGTGATAGAGCGTATCATATCATGGGGTTTGGATGCACCGGCGAAGTTTGCACCAACTCTCGAGGTGAGAAAGGGCAATGCACGGTACCGAAGAGGCTAGCAATGATGGAAGGTGGGAGTGCGTATAATCCATGGACTCATTATTAGTCATAAAGAACTCACATACTTATTGCAAAAAATTATTAGCCATTGAAACAAAGTACTACACGCATGCTCCTAGGGGGGAGGTTGGTAGGAGTTAACCATCGCGCACCCCCGACCTCCACACAAAGGATGACAATCAAAAAATATCTCATGATCCAACTTCGTTACATAACGGTTCACCATACGTGCATGCTACGGGAATCACAAACCTCAACAAAAGTATTTCTACTAATCCACAGTCACCTACTAGCATGACTCTAATATCACCATCTTTATATCGCAAAACTATTGCAAGGAATCAAACATATCATATTCAGCGATCTACAAGTTTATGTAGGATTTTATGACTAACCATGTGAATGACCAATTCCCGTCATCTCTCTAAATAGATATAAGTGAAGCAAGAGAGTTTAATTCTTTTTACAAAAGATATGCCCACGCGCTAACAAATATAAGTGAAGCAAAAGAGCATTCTACAAATGGCGGTTTTCTATGTGAAGAGAAACAGGCAATCCAAACTTCAAATGATATAAGTGAAGCACATGAAGCATTCTATAAAGCCATACTCAAAAGATTTAAGTGAAGTGCAATGATAATTATATAAATCAACCAAGGACTATCTCATGCCAGCATGGTGCATAAAAGAAAAGTGAAAACTAAATGCAAAAGACGCTCCAAGACTTGCACATATCGCATGAACGAAACAAATCCAAAAACATACCGATACTTGTTGAAGAAAGAGGGGATGCCTTCCGGGGCATCCCCAAGCTTAGACGCTTGAGTCTCCTTGAATATTTACTTGGGGTGCCTTGGGCATCCCCAATCTTGAGCTCTTGCCTCTCCTCCTTTTCCTCATATCAAGACCTTTCTTGATCAAACACTTCATCCACACAAAACTTCAACAGAAAACTCGGTAAGATCCGTTAGTATAATAAAGAAAATCACTACTCTAAGTACTGTTAAAAACCAATTCATATTTTGTTTTTGCATTGTATATACTGTAATATAGCTTTTCCATGGCTTAATCCACTGATAGAAATTGATAGTTTCATCAAAAGAAGCAAACTATGCATCAAAAATAGAATCTGTCAAAAACAGAACAGTCTGTAGGAATCTGAACATTCACCATACTTCTGGTACCCCAACAATTCTACCAAAATTAGGAAAAATAAACAATTTGTACAGAAAGACATTTAAAGAGGAATCAGAACCATTTGACGTTCCAGCAAAAAATGTAAAATCGCGCACTCTAGCCAAAGTTTCTGTCCTGCACCGCACATACCAACAAGCATTGTAAACATCCTAAAGGCAAACCTTGGCACATTATTTTTATAATACAATGGAATTGTACAAGGGGATAATTATTTTTGATGAAAGTTTTTTGTAATCAAGATTCACAAAGTTTCCGTGAGCATGAACAAAGTTCAAGGCTAGCTCCCACTTTAACAATGCTCGTCTTTCTCACTTTCACTTTTCTTTTTGAAAAGTTTTGGGTTCCCCTCTTTATTTTTTTGTTTTTAAACTTTATGAAAGCACTCAAAAGAAATAAATGACTCTCCAAAACTTCCGAGTTGTCTCCCTGGCAGCGCTTTCTTTAAAGCCATTAAGCTAGGCATATAGTGCTCAAGTAATGAATCCACCTGGATCCCAAGGTATATCAAAGCCAATTTTAATTAACAATGATTTGTAATTTAGTAGTGAGCACAAAGTAACATATATCATGCAACAACGAAGTCTAACTCTCTTCCTATGCATCGGCATGTCATAAAAGAACAATTCATGCACACCAAGTAAAGGCCAATGCATAGTATAAGCAGTTTCTTGCAATTTTACCATATTGGAAACATAGAGAGGTGGAGATATAGTTCCTCTCTCATAATAATTGCAAGTAGGAGCAGCAAGCACATGCATATTATATCTATCAAAATCATCATGTGCAACGGTAAAATGCAACCCATAAACATAATCCTTAATAAGGACAAACTTCTCCGATATAGTGTAGTTTGGAGAATTCAAAAAGATAATAGGACTATCATGCGTGGGTGCAATAGAAACAATTTCATGTTTAACATAAGGAACTATAGCAAGTTCATCTCCATAAGCATAATTCATATTGGCATCTTGGCCACAAGCATAGCAAGCATCATCAAAAAGGTATATTTCAAACGAATTAAAGGGGTCATAACAATCATCATAGCAATCATCCTTCGGTAAGCACGAAGGGAAATTAAACAATGTATGAGTTGAAGAGTGACTCTCATTAGAAGGTGGGCACGGGTAGCTAATCCGCTCTTCCTCCTTTTGTTCTTCGCTCTCCTCATCATCTTTTTCATCCAATGAGCTCACGGTTTCATCAATTCCTTCTTCCGTAGACTCCTACAAAATATTAGTCTCTTCTTGGACAGCGGAGACTTCCTCAATAAATGCATCAATATCGGAATTGAATTCATAATTCTCATAACAATATTTAAGGATAGCTAAATTTTCAGGTCTATAAACTGAATCATCAAAATCTTCAAACTCTTTAAACAAAGATTCAATTTCATAAGCACCCATAAAAGCAACGAATTCTTCTATTTGTTCCACATCATAGTAATCATAGATACCATTAGCATAAGAAGCCAAGGTTTTATCATCATTAAATTCGCATGAAAAGGGAAGGTGTGGAGCCTTCATCCTAGAGCAACAAGAGTAATCATATCTCAAGCATAGTTGCCTAGCATACCAATACAACATATAAATTTGATCCCACAATAGTTTCCCTTTTTGTGTCAAGCGATAATCCCTAAAGTATTCACGTTGATCCAACGTGTCTCCCATAACATAATTGAATGGGGTTTTCTCAGGATTATTAAAGTAGTACATAATTTCTTTCACATAATGAGCATCGAGGGTTTTAGGAGGTTCCCCATCTCCATAGTAGCAAGTACACCTAACTTTTTTGGTATTTCGTGTTCCATATCCATAACTAAAGATAGAGAACAACCAAGAACATCAAATAAAAATTACTTAGTGATAAAGCAAACAAGCACACACGAGAATATTCACCCCACGCTATGACTTCCGGGCAACGGCGCCAGAAAAAGGTCTTGATAACCCACAAGTATAGGGAATCAATTGTAGCCTCTTTCGATAAGTAAGAGTGTCGAACCCAACGAGGAGCTAAAGGTAGAACAAATATTCCGTCAAGTTCTATCGACCACCGATACAACTCTACGCATGCTTGACGTTCGCTTTACCTAGAACAAGTATGAAACTAGAAGTACTTTTTAGGTGTTGTTGGATAGAATTGCAAGATAATAAAGAGCTGCTACGTCTTGAGCTTGCGTTGGTCTTCCTTGAAGAGGAAAGGGTGATGCAGCACAATAGCGTAAGTATTTTCCTCAGTTATTGAGAATCAAGGTATCAATCCAGTAGGAGGCTCCTCACAAGTCCCACACACCTACACAAACAAACAAAGAACTCGCAACCAACGCAATAAAGGGGTTGTCAATCCCTTCACGGCCACTTGCGAAAGTGAGATCTGATAGAGATAGTATGATAAGATAAATATATTTTTGGTATTTTATAATATAGATTGGAAAAGTAAAGATGCAAATAAAAGTAGATTGAAAGCTTATATGATAAAAGATAGACCCGAGGGCCATAGGTTTCACTAGTGGCTTCTCTCGAGATAGCATAAGTATTACGGTGGGTGAAAAAATTACTGTCGAGCAATTGATATAAAAGAGAACAATTATGAGATTATCTAGGCATGATCATGTATATAGACATCACGTCCGTGACAAGTAGACCAACTCCTGCCTGCATCTACTACTTTACTCCACACATCGACCGCTATCCAGCATGCATCTAGATTATTAAGTTCATAAGAACTGGGTAACGCATTAAGAAAGATGACATGATGTAGAGGGATAAACTCATGCAATATGATATAAACCCCATCTTTTTATCCTCGATGGCAAAAATACAATACGTGCCTTGCTGCCCCTGTTGTCACTGGGAAAGGACACCGCAAGATTGAACCCAAAGCTAAGCACTTCTCCCATTGCAAGAAAGATCAATCTAGTAGGCCAAATCAAACTGAAAATTCGAAGAGACTTGCAAAGATAACTGAATCATACATAAAAGAATTCAGAGGAGATTCAAATATTTCTCATAGATAAACTTGATCATAAACCCACAATTCATCGGATCTCGACAAACACACCGCAAAAAGAGTTACATCGAATAAATCTCCGAGAAGATCAAGGAGAACATGGTATTGAGGTTCGAAGAGAGAGGATAAGCCATCTAGCTAATAACTATGGACCCGAAGGTCTATGGTAAACTACTCACAACTCATCGAAGAGGCTATGGTGTTGATGTAGAAGCCCTCCATGGTGGATTCCCCCTCCGGTGGAGCACTGGCGACGGCTCCAAGATGGGATCTCGCGGATACAGAAGGTTACGGTGGTGGAAATAGCTTTTCGTGGTCGCCCTTGATGGTTTCGGGGTACGTGGGTATATATAGGAGGAAGAAGTACGTCGGTGGATGCCCAAGGGGCCCACGAGATAGGGGGCACACCTAGTAGGGGGGCGTGCCCTCCACCCTCGTGGCCGCCTCGGCAGCTTCTTAACTTGCACTCCAAGTCCTTTGGATCATGTTCGTTCCAAAAATCACGCTCCCAAAGGTTTCATTCCGTTTGGACTCCATTTGATATTCCTTTTCTTCGAAACATTGAAATAGGCAAAAAAACAACAATATGGGCTGGGCCTCTGGTTAGTATGTTAGTCCCAAAAATGATATAAAAGTGTAAAGTAAAGCCCATAAACATCCAAAACAGGTAATATAATAGCATGGAACAATAAAAAATTATAGATACGTTGGAGACGTATCAAGCATCCCCAAGCTTAATTCCTACTTGTCCTCGAGTAGGTAAATGATAAAAACAAAATTTTTGATGTGGAATGCTACCTAGCATATTTCTCAATGTAATTTTCTTTATTGTGGCATGAATGTTCAGATCCAAATGATTCAAAATAAAAGTTCATATTGACATAAGAAATAGTGATACTTCAAGCATACTAATCAAAGAAATCATGTCTTCTCAAAACAACATGGCTAAAGAAAGTTCATCCCTACAAAATCATATAGTTAGGCTATGCTTCATTTTCGTCACACAAAAATGATCCCATCTTATACACCCCCGATGACAAGCCAAGCAATTGTTTCGTACTTAAATAATCTCAAACTTTTTAAACTTTCACGCAATACATGAGCGTGAGCCATGGATATAGCACTATGGGTGGAATAGAATATAATGATGGGGATTGTGTGGAGAAGACAAAAAAGGAGAAAGTCTCATATTGACGAGTATAATCAACGGGCTATGGAGATGCCCATCAATTGATGTCAATATGAGGAGTAGGGATTGCCATGCAACGGATGCACTAGAGCTATAAATATGTGAAAGCTCAACAAAAGAAACTAGTGGGTGTGCACCCAACTTGCTTGCTCACGAAGACCTAGGGCATTTGAGGAAGCCCATCGTAGGAATATACAAGCCAAGTTCTATAATGAGAAATTCCCACTAGTATATGGAAGTGACAACATATGAGACTCGCTATATGAAGAACATGGTGCTACTTTGAAGCACAAGTGTGGAAAAAGATATAGTAACATTGACCCCTTTTTTGGGTCTTTCTTTTTTTTCTTTTTGGCCTTTCTTCTTCTTTTTTTCTTTTCTTTGGCCTTTCCTTTTTTTCTTTTTGCCTTTTTTTTCTTTAGGGACAATGCTCTAATAATGATGATCATCACACTTCTATATATTTACAACTCATGAATTACAACTCGAAACTAGAACAAGATATGACTCTATATGAATGCCTTCGGCGGTGTACCGGCCGGGATGGGCAATGAATCAAGAGTGAAATGTATGAAAATTTATGCATGGTGGCTTTGCCACAAGTACGATGTCAACTACATGATCATGCAAGGCAATATGACAATAGTAATGTATGTCATGATGATAAACGGAACGGTGGAAAGTTGCATGGCAATATATCTCGGAATGGCTATGGAAATGCCATAATAGGTAGGTATGGTGGCTGTTTTGAGGAAGATATAAGGAGGTTTATGTGTGATAGAGCGTATTGTATCACGGGGTTTGGATGCACCAGCGAAGTTTGCACCAACTCTCAAGGTGAGAAATGGCAATGCACGGTACCGAAGAGGCTAGCAATGATGGAAAGATAAAAGTGCGTATAATCCATGGACTCAACATTAGTCAAAAGAACTCATATACTTATTGCAAAAATCTACAATTCATCAAAAACCAAGCACTATGCGCATGCTCCTAGAGGGATAGATTGGTAGGACTAGACCATCGCTCATCCCCGACCGCCACTCATCAGGATGCACAATCTAAGAACACCTCATGTTTCAAATTTGTTACACAACTTTAACCATACGTGCATGCTATGGGACTTGCTAACTTCAACACAAGCATTCTTTAAATTCATAATCACCCAACTAGCATGATTCTAATATCACCACCTCCATATCTCAAAACAATTATCAAGTATCAAATTGATCATAGCATCCAATTCACTTCCTATGATAGTTTTTATATACCCAACTTGGATGCCTACCATTCTAGGACCAATTTTATAACCATAGCAAATACCATGCTTTTCTAAGAGACTCTCAAAATAATATAAGTGAATCATGAGTGGTCAACAATTTCTTCAAAATTAAGCCACCGCCGCGCTCTAAAAGATATAAGTGAAGCACTACAGCAAAAATTATCTAGCTCAAAAGATATAAGTGAAGCACATAGAGTATTCTAATAAATTTCAATCAAGTGGGTTTCTCCAAAAAGGTGTGTACATGAAGGATTATTGTGGTAAACTAAAAAGCAAAGGCTAATATTATACAAGACGCTCCAAGCAAAACACATATCATGTGGCGAATAAAAATATAGCTCCAAGTAAAGTTACCAATGAACGAAGACGAAAGAGGGGATGCCTTCCCGGGGCATCCCCAAGCTTAGGCTTTTGGCTATGCTTGAATATCTTGGGGTGCCATGGGAATACCAAATCTTAGGCTCTTGCCACTCCTTATTCCATAGTCCATCAAATCTTTACCCAAAACTTGAAAACTTCACAACACAAAACTCAACAGGAAATCTCATAAGCTCCGTTAGTGAAAGAAAGAAAAACCACCACATAAGGTACTGTGATGAACGAATTCTTTATTTATATTGGTTTTAAACCTACTGTATTCCAAGTTCTCTATGGTTCATACCCTTACATACTAGCCATAGATGCATCAAAATAAGCAAACAATACACGAAAGGCAGAATCTGTCAAAAACAGAACAGTCTGTAGCAATCTGTAACTTTAGAATACTTCTGGAACTCCAAAAATCCTACCAAAATAGGACGTCTTAGTAAATTTGTCTATTGATCTACAGCAAAAATAATCAACGCAAAATCACGTTTCTGTGATTTATTGAATTGTTTCTCGTGAGTGCAAAGTTTCTGTTTTTCAGCAGAATCAAATTAACTATCACAATAGGTTATCCTATAGGTTCTACTTGGCACAAACACTAAATAAAACATGAAAACACATCTAAACAGAAGGTAGATGCAAAATATATTACTAAACAGGAACAAAAACAAAAATCACAAATAAAATTGGGTTGCCTCCCAACTAGCGCTATCGTTTAACGCCCCTAACTAGGCATAAAAGCGAGGATAGATCTAAGTAGTGCCATCTTTGACACTTGATTCATAAGTAGCTCGCATGATAGATTCATAAGGTAATTTAATTTTATTTATTGGAAAGTGCTCCATGCCTTTCCTTAATGGAAATTGGAATCTAATATTCCCTTCCTTCATATCAATAATCGTGCCAATCGTTCTAAGGAAAGGTCTACCAAGAATAATAGGACAAGAAAGGTTGCAATCTATATCAAGAACGATAAAATCTACGGGCACCAAATTTCTATTTGCAACAATGAGAACACCATTGATTCTTCCCATTGGCTTTTTAATGGTGGAATCCGCAAGGCGCAAATTTAAAGAGCAATCATCAAGATCATGGAAACCTAGAATATCACATAAAGTTTTCGGAATCGTGGAAACACTAGCACCCAAATCACATAAAGCATAACACTCATGATCTTTAATTTTAATCTTTATAGTAGGTTTCCACTCATCATTAAGTTTTCTAGGTATAGAAACTTCCAAATTATGTTTTTCATCAAAATATTGCATCAAGGCCTCAACAATATGTTTGGTAAAGGCTTTATTTTGACTATAAG
Organism: Triticum aestivum; assembly: GCF_018294505.1. Classification (NCBI taxonomy): domain Eukaryota; kingdom Viridiplantae; phylum Streptophyta; class Magnoliopsida; order Poales; family Poaceae; genus Triticum; species Triticum aestivum. The sequence continues at coordinate 599,564,609 of NC_057807.1, forward strand.
CATGAGGAGAATTCACAACGGATTGCAACAAGGAAATACAACCTTCTAAAGAACAATTATCATAATCAAATTCCTTGAAATCCAAGATAGTGGGTTCGATGCTATTTAAAGTCTTGACCTCTCCAATCCCACTTTTACCAAATTTAGCATCCAGATCTAAAAACTCCGAATTATTGGGATGCCTTTTAACTAAAGTTGACTCATCTCCAGTCCCATCATTATTAAGATTCATATTGCAAAACAAAGATCTAATAGGGGACACATCAATAACTTTAAGATCTTCATAATTATTTTCACCTAATTTTTCTGGTTTGGCAGCCATCTTATTGACTAAGGTAGCTTGCTTATCAAAAATTTGAGCTATAGAATTTTCAAGCCAAGTAATTTGGGAGTTAAAACCATAAAATTCTTTAGACATATCATCCAGCTCTTTGTTCATAAACCCCATATTTTTTTTGTTCTTTAAGCTCTTTTCTGAAAAAATTATTATGCTCAAATTATAAAGTCATAAAACTTCTAACGTTTGATTCAATCTCTTCCAATCTTCTAAGATGAAGGTCGATGTTCTTGGGCAAAGCCATGAGGGCAAGCAGGCACACAGAAAGGCAAGCGAAAGAGAGATAAGAAGATTGGGAAAGAGAGGGCGAATAAAACGACAAGGGTGAAGTGGGGGAGAGGAAAACGAGAGGCAAATGGCAAATAATGTAAATGCGAGGGATATGAGTTTGTGATGGGTACTTGGTATGTCTTGACTTGAGCGAAGACCTCCCCGGCAACGGCGCCAGAAATCCTTCTTGCTACGTCTTGAGCTTGCGTTGGTTTTCCTTGAAGAGGAAAGGGCGATGCAGCACAGTAGCATAAGTATTTCCCTCAGTTTTTGAGAACCAAGGTATCAATCCAGTAGGAGGCTCCTCACAAGTCCCACGCACCTACACAAACAAACAAAGAACTCGCAACCAATGCAATAAAGGGGTTGTCAATCCCTTCACGACCACTTGCGAAAGTGAGATTTGATAGAGATAGTATGATAAGATAAATATATTTTTGGTATTTTATAATATAGATTGGAAAAGTAAAGATGCAAATAAAAGTAGATTGAAAGCTTATATGATAAAAGATAGACCTGGGGGCCATAGGTTTCACTAGTGTCTTCTCTCGAGATAGCATAAGTATTATGGTGGGTCAACAAATTACTGTCGAGCAATTGATAGAAAAGCGAATAATTATGAGATTATCTAGGCATGATCATGTATATAGGCATCACCACTACAAAAAAAAGACGCATCCGTGACATTTTGGGCCGAACGAATTTTTTTCCTGTCATACATATGACACTTCTATGCCGATAATTGTGACAAAACCTGGTATCATCATAGATGTGGTGGGCTCCTACTTCTATGACAAAAAATCATGACAGAAAATGGGTTTTCGTCCTGGGCGGGCCGGAGACGCAGCTGCATGACATTCTTTGGGCCGTCCATGACGGAAAAAACTATGGTAGAAGCGAGGGGGAGGAAAATTTCGGGGAGTTACCAGTTACGGTGGGAGGTCGGGGGCCGAGCGATGCGCGTTTCTCTCGTACACGTGTGAGGCGTTGGCTCTAACTGAACCCGAGCGAGGCGTTGGGCTCTAACTGAACCCGAGCGATTGCACTGCAGGCTACGCGTTACTGAACCCGAGCGATCGATCGACGACTGTTAACTGAACCCGATGGAGCGATTCCTTCGCTACTGCTGCTAACTGAAGCCGATCGATTGGATGAACAGTGAGCGTTGCAGGGGGGGGGGGGTTTGGATGAACAGTGAGCGGTGGTGTTGCCTCTGGATGAACAGGACCCCGTGGTGTGGAGGGATGGATGAACAGTAGACGGTGGAGGGGTGGTCGTGGAGGGGTGGTTGAACAGGACCCCGTGGTGTGGAGGGCTGGATGAATAGTAGATGGTGGAGGGCTGGATGAACAGTAGACGGTGGAGGGGTGGTTGAACAGTAGCCGGTGGCGTAGCGTGTGGTGGAGGCTGGATGAACAGGAGCCCGTGGAGGCTGGAGGAGGTCGACGGTAGCCCGTGGAGGCTGGAGGAGGTCGATGGTGGAGATGAACAGTATCCCGTGGAGTCCCTTTTGCGGTACGCCACACCCCTCCCGATGAACATGACCCCCGTTTCGACCGTAGCTCTCCAACACAAGTCCGTTTTGTCTGTTTTATGGTACGCCACACCCCTCCCGATGAACAGGACCCCCATTTCGACCGTAGCGCTCCAACACAAGTTTGTTTAATCCGTTTTGCAGTACGCCACACCCCTCCCGATCAACATGACCCCCGTTTCGACCGTAAGAGGTCCGTTTCCTCTGTTTTGCGGTACGCCACACCCCTCCCGATCAACAGGACCCCGTTCCGAACATAGGAGGTCCGTTTCCTCCGTTGTGCGGTACGCCAGGCCTCGTTTCCATCGCCTATTCCGCCCAAGCCCTCCCGATGAACACGACCATGCATTCCGTTCCGACCCAGCCGATTGGCTCCCCATGAACACGACGACGATGCTGTTTCTCCGTTTCGACCCAGCCATGTACGTATGCGCGAGTAGCTGTTCGAGACCCTGACCGTATGTACGTACATGGCCGTATTTTCTTTCTTGCACCCTCGCCGTTGTACATACGTGTACATGCTACGTGCGCGCCTCTACTACGACACGTGCGCGCCTCTACATCGACCAGTATGTATGTACACGTTCGCGACCAGAATGACAATGCTACGTACGCTTCGACCAGGTGGGTCCCGACTATCAGGCACTTCCTTGCCTGCGAAGATGTAGCTGGTGGGTCCCAGCAGTCAGGGGGGTGAATTGTTTTTTTGCCCGGACGCACTTCCTTGCATGCGAAAATTTAGCTAGTGGGTCCCAGCAGTCAGGGGGGCGAATCATTTTTTTCCCGGACGCACTTCCTTGCATGCGAAGATGTAGCTGGTGGGTCCCAGCATTCAGGGGGGCGGATCATTTTTTTTCTGGACGCACTTCCTTGCGTTCGAAGATGCAACTGGTGGGTCCCAGCAGACAGGGGGGAACGTTTTTTTCACGAAATACGATGGCCCGTCCGGTGGGTCCCCACTGTCAGGTGGAGGAATAATTATTTTGCGCGTAATAAGGAGGCACTTCTTTGCTGCGGCCGTGGACCCAGCTATTAGCCTCTCCACGTACATTCCATGTCCGATGGAAGTCGTTCCTTGACCACGTTGACCACGCCGCGCCGAGAGCACCAGGGCGGTGGACAACGGCGAGGCCTAGGAAGGGGACGACGGGGAGCCGGGGAAGACGCGACAGTGGAAGCCCGCACGGAGAGGAGTATGAGGTATCACTAGTTCGGCTGCGGTGTGAGGCTGCTGTTGCCGCAGGGCCTGGCTAGCGGTGGGAATAGTAGGGGGCGGTGAGGCCTCCGCGGCAGCACAGCTGGCCACGGGAGGCAGGAGCATGCGACACGACCGGCGCTACTTTGGGCGGCTAGAGCAAGAAGACTAGAGATTGAAGAAGCACTACGGCCGTTGGATGGACATCGTACGGTCACTGGAGCTAGAATCGTTCATATTGACTAAAGTTGACAAAGGCCCCCGTCCCAGTCAACTTAGTAGGCCCACAAGTCAGCCTCCCACTGAGGAAGTCCTGGATTAGGGGGTGTCCGGATAGCCAGACTACCATCATCGGCCGAACTATCATTGGCCGGACTATCATCATCGACCGGACTCCAAGACTGTGAAGATACAAGATTGAAGACTTCGTCCCGTGTCCGGATGGGACTTTCCTTGGTGTGGAAGGCAAGCTTGGCGATACGGATATGTAGATCTCCTACCATTGTAACCGACTCTATGTAACCCTAGCCCTCTCCGGTGTCTATATAAACCGGATGGCTCTAGTCCGTAGGACACAACAACAACCATTACAATCATACCATAGGCTAGCTTCTAGGGTTTAGCCTCCTTGATCTCGTGATAGATCCACTCTTGTAAACATCCACAATATCAATATCAATCAAGCAGGACGTAGGGTTTTACCTCCATCAAGAGGGCCCGAACCTGGGTAAAACATCGTGTCCCTTGTCTCCTGTTACCATCCGCCTAGACGCACAGTTCGGGACCCCCTACCCTAGGGGCGCCTCCTGCACAGCGCCATCATATACGGTGGTCAGAAATAAGCAAGGATGGAATGACGGTGTCAGGACTTCGGTCGCAATCACCTGGGAAGCCGGATACAGTCCGGGATAGTCGGCCATGATGGCGACTAAAGCATTGTCCATGCCGAGCTGGTGGAACACCCCGTCGATTAGCTCCACCATTATGTCCGGATCCTCTTTGTAGGCCGGATCCCGGGATCTCTCTGGATCCTCGGGTTGCGGAGCTGGCCTACAAAGAGGATCCGGACATAATGGTGGCCTTGGATGGCCCCTGTATTATAGTGGCTGCACCCCCCGCATAATGCATGTTGCCATGACTCCAATCATGGTCAACCCGGCATGGGCCAGTAACCTTATTCGGCCATCAAATAATGGACGCTCTTGTCTTCCTCCAGTTGGGGGCTCCGCGGACGCCAACTAAGGCGTTTCTTCAGGGGAGCATTACTGAACTCCGAGAGGCCGATCCGAACAGGGTCCGGCAGCGGAGCGTCTTCTATATAAAACCATTCCGAAGGCCAGTCTTCGGACGCCTTCTTAGGGGTTCCGGATGGATATCCGGTCCCGGCAATGCGCCATATTTTGGCGCCGCCCACTTGATATATGGACCCCTCGTGAGAGCGGGGTACAAGGCAGAACAACCTCTTCCACAGCGTGAAGTGGGGCTCGACGCCCAGGAATAGTTCGCAAAGAGCTACGTAACCCGCAATATGCAGGATTGAGGTGGGCGTGAGGTGATGAAGCTGGAGTCCGTAGAACTCCAGGAGCCCACGGACGAATGGATGTACAGGAAATCCGAGCCCCCTTATCAGATAGGGGACGAAGCATACCCGCTCCCCTTTGTTGGGATTTGGGGTAACCTCCGCTTGCTTCCCACCTTTGTAGGTGGCCAGCCCGGCTTGAACCGGAACCATGAAGGCCGGAGGGAGATATCCCCCCGCTTGGAGCTTCACCAGCTCGTTGTGCGGAACAGAGCATCTCCTGCAATCTCCTGGCAAAGGGCTGGGAGCGCGAGAAGAGGAGCCGCGTTGACGGTCCATGATGGAATGGATTCTTGGTCGAAAGCGCTCCGATGAGTATTCGCGGGAGGAAGATGGTGATTTGGATTTGGATTCTTGCCTCCCTTATAGGCAGATTATTCGCACAACTAAGGGGGTAAAACATAAAAGACACCCTGGCTTTTCACATTCGCGCGACGCGTGGAAGAAGGCCATTATTGGGCGTGGAAGCCAAGACGCGCAACATTGATGAGGAAGCCGGACACTGTTCGGCAGGTACGTAGAACTTGAAGGAGAACCCGCCTTGCAACGCCGAAGACTACACACATGCTGGACTTATCGTCATTGAAGCCTGGTTCGGGGGCTACTGAGTCCCGGATTAGGGGGTGTCCGGATAGCGAGACTACCATCATCGGCCGAACTATCATCGGTCGGACTATCATCATCGACCGGACTCCAAGACTGTGAAGATACAAGATTGAAGACTTCGTCCCGTGTCCGGATGGGACTTTCCTTGGCGTGGAAGGCAAGCTTGGCGATACGGATATGTAGATCTCCTACCATTGTAACCGACTCTATGTAACCCTAGCCCTCTCCGGTGTCTATATAAACCGGATGGCTCTAGTCCGTAGGACACAACAACAACCATTACAATCATACCATAGGCTAGCTTCTAGGGTTTAGCCTCCTTGATCTTGTGGTAGATCCACTCTTGTAAACATCCACAATATCAATATCAATCAAGCAGGACGTAGGGTTTTACCTCCATCAAGAGGGCCCGAACCTGGGTAAAACATCGTGTCCCTTGTCTCCTGTTACCATCCGCCTAGATGCACAGTTCGGGACCCCCTACCCGAGATCCGCCGGTTTTGACACCGACACCCACCATGGTGGGTCCCAGCTAGCAAGGGGAGTATTCATTTTTTTGTGCTTAATAAGGAGGCACTTCTGGTGGGTCCGAGCTGACAGCACGGGGAACGTTTTTTTCGTGAAATACGCTGGCCCGTCCGATGGGTCCCAGCAGTCAGGTGGGAAACGTTTTTTTCGTGAAATAAGGTGACCTGTCCGGTGGGTCCCTGCTGTTAGGTGGAGGAATAATTATTTTGTGCGTAATAAGGAAGCACTTCCTTGCGGCCGCCTAGACCCAGCTGTCAGCCTCTCCACGTACAGTACTCTTCTGATGGAAGTCGGTCGTTGACCACGTTGACCATGCCGCGCCGAGAGCGCCAGGGCGGTGGTCTGGACGACGACGAGGCCTAGGAAGGGGACGACGCAGAGCCGGGGAAGACGCGGAAGTGGTAGCCCACGCGGAGAGGAGTACGAGGGTTCACTGGTTCGGCTGCGGCGTGAGGCTGCCATCGCTGCAGAATAACAGGGGGTGTGGGTGAGTAGAGGGATACCCTAGGACAGCGGTGGGAGTAGTAGGGGGCGGTGAGGCCTCCGCGACATCACAGCCGGCCACGAGAGGCAGGAGCACGCAGCACGATCGGCGCTGCTTTGGGTGGCTGGAGCAAGAAGACCAGAGGTTGAAGAAGCACTATGGCCGTTGGATGGACATCGTACGGTCACTGGAGCTAGAATCGTTCATATTGACCAAGTTGACAAAGCCCTCCGTCCCCGTCAACTTAGTTGACTCACAAGTCATCCTCCCACTATGGTGGGTCCCATCTAGCAGGGTGGGTATTCATTTTTTTGTGCGTAATAAGGAGGCACTTCCTTGCATGCTAAGATATAGCTGGTGGGTCCGACATGTCAGCGGGGGGAACGTTTTTTTGCAAAATACAGAGGCCCTTCCGGTTGGTCCCAGCTGTCAGGTGGAGGAATCATTATTTTGCGCGTACAGTCCACGGCCGATGGATGTCGTTCTTTGACCACGTTGACCAGGCCGCGTCGGGAGCACCATGGCGGTGGACGACGACGAGGCCTAGGAAGGAAACGACACGGAGCCGGGGAAGACTCGGCAATGGTTGCCCACGTGGTGGGGAGTACGAGGGTTTACTGGTCTGGCTGTCGTCGCCGGAAAATAACAGGAGGTGTGGGTGAGTAGAGGAATGGCCTGGCTAGCAATGAAGTAGGATGGGGCGGTGCGGCCTGTGCGGCAGCACAGCCGGCCACGGGAGGCGGGAGCAAGCAGTCCCACCGGAGCTGGTTTGGGCGGCTCGAGCAAGAAGGTCAGATATTGAAGAAGCAGCATGGCCGTTGGATTAACATCCAACGGTCACTGCTGCTAGAATCATTTGTGGACTAAGTTGACAAAGCCAAAGTACACATCAACCTAGTAGACCCACAAGTCAGCCTCCAAATCTGTCCCAAACAGCATACAGCCCGAAATTTCTAGCCAGATTCAAATTAATTTTAAATCTAAATATACCTTAATTTAAATTCAATGAAATTATACCCGCACAAAAACAATGAAATTTAAAATATCAAAATCCGAAAGAAAACAGTATTTGGGAACTAATTGCCTGTTTGCTGTATTTTTTTTCATTTTACAGCCCATTTATTATTACTTATAGCCCATTTCTTATTACTTATAGCCCATTTCTTATTACTTATAGCCCATTTTCTGGGCAAAATGCATCCCTCCTCATCTTGAAAGATTTCCGGCCCAGCAGGGTGTAGAAAAGCAAGTAGGCCTATGTTGGTTATTCTACAAAAAACAAAATAGCTGGCTAGCCATTTTTCAGAAAGGAAAAAAACAAACTGGGCTGGTCATGTGCTAAACATATGAAATAAAAGCCTGGTCTAGACGGGCCACGGGTCCCGCACAACCCAGTTGATACCCTTCTCCGTCCCGAAAAAAAAATTACTACGCGCGCTGCTGGGTCCCTACTGTCATCCTCACCATGTATAGTCATCTCCTTATTCCTCTCGGTTGTTGACCATGTTGACAACACCGGAGGGCGGTGCCGCGGTGAGCGAACCAAGGCGTTGGACGATGGTGAGGCCTCGGACAGGAACAAACAGGAGCCAGGGAAGATCACAGCCAGCCGTGGGAGGCGGGAGCAGGCGGTCCCGCCAGCGCTGGTTTGGCTTTGGCGGCTCGAGGAAGAAGAGACTGAAGAAACGCGATAGACGTTGAATGTCAATCGAACGGTCAAGGTTGGCACAATCGTTTTTTGACTAAGTGGACACCAAGTAGCATACTTTTTATATATAGGAAGAAAACTTCAAGGAAAATGCATTCATCTGCCGTCCTCCTCACAGGGAACGTTCGCCACATAAGTGACTAGTGAGGGAGTCCTGGATAAGGGGATATCCGGACAGCCGGACTATATTCATCGTCCAGACTATAGAAGCGTCAAGATACAAGAATCAAGACTTCGGCTCGTGTCCGGATGGGACTCTCCTTTGCGTGGAAGACAAGCTTGGCGATCCGGATATTATATTTCCTTCCTTGTAGCCGACTCAATGTAAACCCTAGCTCTCCGGTGTCTATATAAACCGGAGAGCATGGTCCTTAGAAGACCGATCACAATTACAATCATACCATCATAGGCTAGCTCTTAGGGTTTAGCCTCTATGATCTCATGGTAGATCTACTCTTGTATTCCACATCTCTTCAATATTAATCAAGCAGGAAGTAGGGTTTTACCTCCATCGAGAGGGCCCGAACCTGGGTAAACATTGTGTCCCTTGCTTCCTGTTACCATCAGCCTAAGATGCACAGATCGGGACCCCCTACCCGAGATCCGCCGGTTTTGACACCGACAACTAGCACCCTTGGTTTTCAATTGAGAGGTCTTGGGTTCGAGTCCGAGGAACTCTCAATTTTGTCCTCCTTCCTTCCTCGCAAAAAAAGAGAAAGAAAATCAAAGACTTGGGAAGGCGTACAGAACAAGCTAGTGTACCAGTAAAGAGACATTGCCGAGTTTAAAAAAAAGAAAGACGTGCTCCTATAGCCGGTTCGAATCCAAACCTAGACTATGACTATATATGGTGCTATGCTACTCTGCAAGTAATGAAACTAACATATCCAACATTCACTTCTCCTCTTCTCTACTTACTCTGCCTAGCATCAGAAGCTCTGGCCGCAGCAACCATGTCCGCTGGCTGCTCGTCCACCTGCTCTTCAGCAGGCAACAACCAGATATGCGCCAAGTCGCCACCCGTACCATCGCCTGTGGGTCTCATCACACCCCCGCCAGCACGCGCACCACAGCCGATTGCTCATCGGAACCCGCTGCCGTTGGTGTGGTGCCACTGCTGCAAATCACACAGAGTCATCCGTCGCGTCTCAACCACAATCCGCAACCCTGGCCGAGTCTTCTACAAATGCCCGAATCACGGGGTAATAATATGTTTAAGTGTTGTTCTGCTACTTTCAGTTGCTGATTTTTTTAATAGTTTGGTTGATGATCTTCCAATTTGATTCGTGCAGAAAAGGGAAGATTCGTGTAATTTGTATTTCTGGGAAGTTGCTGATGTGGGGGAATGCAACTACGCTGATTATTTGGTTAGCCAAGGAATCCCAATACCAACAGGTTGGGGTGTTGGACAAGTAACTGAAGGAACGGCAAAAGAGGAAGATGCATAGCAGAAGGTTAAAGATGCAGTTCCTCTGATCATGGCCAAGCAATAGCTGCTGAACGGCCTTGACAGCAATGAGGAGATGAAAGAGCTTGTGAAGATAATGGGCAAAATCGATGTGCTCTATAGGATGATTGTCTCTTTATTTGCAGTGTATGTAGCACTCGTGATGTATTCAGTGGCTACGACATGAGCACTTTGCTAAAACTAGTAATGAATGAAACCTGTGTAGCAGGCTGGGCGTAGTGTTGTGAACATCTAATGATTTCTATTAACGGAAATCAGGGGGTATCCCCTTTTGCTCATATAAATAAATAAATAGGAGAGGCCCTGTCAGTTCAGCTTTGTTCTCATTCGAAGACGTCGAGCAAATTGCAGTCCAACAACAAACTATGTCATCAAATTCAAGTTTCACAGCCAAATATGAGTACAACTAAACAACAATGTCATCATGTTTTAGTTGTCATACAATCACCAAACACAAATCAGCATACACAACAAGTGATGTTCTCACAGCAAAATACTAAACAACATGTTCATCAGGTTTCAGTTGTCATAGCAAACACAATTTCACATAGTAGATAAAAAACGTCTTCTGATAGGCAAATACGACAAAAGCAATGTAATCATCATCCGCAGCAGTAGCGTCAACATCTTCTCCATGTGTATCAGTCTGAATCATAATTCCCCACAGTGTCATCTTCTTCTTCGTCCTCAACGTCCTCGAACATTGGCTTCTTCTTGATCAACTCTTGTATGTGCACAACATGTCAGGCAATCTTTTTGCTGGCGTCATTGACGTGATGGTTCTCAAAGATATTAGGAACATATGTGTTATCTTGTACATCAGGAGAAATGTAAGCATCATCTTGTTGTGCAACTTCATTAAACGAATTCCTTTGCTCAAACCTTTGCAATACTCTCCAATCATCGCTACGTGCAAATGTGTATTCCAAGAAAAATATATGTGTTGCTTGATTTGCCAAAATAAAAGGCTCGTTGGTCTGGTACGCCGCCTTGACATTGATGGATTTGAAATAATCATCAGCTCTGGGTTTTGCAATCCTGGAAAACAGGTTATACCAACGACAGCACAACAGAACCACACACCGATGATCCTCGAAACTGGAGATATACTGCAACTGAACAATGTCTGTTATGTTAGCATACATTTCAGTTGTTTCTTTGTCATACGTATCCGTGTTCATGATGGCACTGTTTTGTGTCTTCCTGCCTTCGTCTCGTGTAAGGGTGTTGTAGCGCACATCTCCAACAACGCAAGATTCATAATGTCTTACCCGAGTATCAGGACCCATTGCTAGTGAGTAAAGGGCATCATCAACTGCCTGCCCATCCTCCCGCATCTTCTTAACCTATGGTTAGAAAATAGACAAGCTGATCATCTTATGTACTCAATATATTAAAAAAACTGACAGTGCACTTCAAAAGCTTACATGGTTCTTGAACCATTTCGCAAATCCTGCCATAACCAGTTTGTCAATGTTTCTTGGATTTTGTGGCAGTAACTCCTCTTTGTAGATGCTGCACAACATAGTGATCACGTTAAACATCTAAATATATAAGAATGTGCTGCAAGTTTAGTAGATTACGATGTATAAGCTGCAGTACTGCACTTACTTGATTTAAGGTAGTATCTCAGGACAGTTATTCAACACATACCAAACCATTTTGTCCAAATCTTTAGGTTTGTCCTCTTGTCGACTCTTCCCTGTAACTCGAACAGAATAATCGAAAACATTGAGCCCGAGATTGTCTTCACCCACCTCTTTGCTAAGCTGATAAGCTGTTTCAATGTATTTTGAGCAGAATGTCAACGCTTCTGTAGCAATGTAGGCCTCTGCAATGGAACCCTCGGGTCTAGCTCTGTTCCTAACATAGCCCTTGAAAGTGCCTAGCCGCCTTTCAATAGGGTACATCCAGCCATACTGTACTGGACCTCTAAGTAGTGCCTCATCAGGTAGATGAACAGCCAAATGCACCATCACATCAAAGAAGGCTGGAGGATATATCTTCTCAAGGTCCTATAGGATAGTTGGTATCTTGTCTCTAAGATGCTCCAAAGCATCTATCCTGATATTCCTACTGCAGAGTTCCCTGAAGAATTGTCCCAACTCTGCAACTGCTCTGTATAAGTTAGGGCGGCCCAATCCTCTAAGGATAACAGGTAAAACCCTTTGAAGTAGGACGTGGCAGTCATGAGTTTTCAACCCTTGTACCTTATTTCCATCTGCACTGACTCTCCTTTCAGGGTTGGAAGCAAATCCATGTGGGAATCTCACACGTGATAGGACCTCGCAGAATTCTTTTGTTTTTACCTTGTCCAAGACGTACACAGCTGGTGCTATATCCCGTGGTTTACCTTCATCTTGCACCTGCAAATCCTTTCTGATACCCAGGTGTGTCAAATCAATCCTAGATTTTAAGGTATCTTTCGTCTTGCCTTCAATGTTAAGAAGTGTGCTGATAATGCTGTCACATATATTTTTCTCGATGTGCATCACACCAAGATTATGCCGTAGATCCAAATCTTTCCAATACTCCAAGTCCCACAAAGTGGACCTGCGGGTAAACAATAATCTCTCTTCTACCGTGCCACACTTCCTTTTCCTGCTACCATTACCAGGATGGTTTCCTGGTGTAATATGCCTGACCTTCTCTAATTCCACTTGCAACTCATCGGCGGTGAGCCTCTTTGGCGCATCACGGTTTTCATGCTTTGCATTGAACACATGTCTTCAGTATTTTCTAGGATGCGGCTTGTACTTGGCAAGGAAACGGCGGTGTCCAATGTAATAGATCTTGCTAAGTATTGTGTATGACAGCGGATTCCTATCACAGCGAACACATGCATTGTAACCATGTGCCGTTCTCCCTGACATAGTGCCCAAAGCCGGATAATCATGGATGCACCAAATTACAACAACACGCAGAAAGAAATCAGCTGGGGGGCTGCTATATAGGTCTTGAGTGAGAACACCCTTCCATAGCTGTTGAAGTTCCTCCACAAGAGGCTCCATGAACAAATCAAAATCCTTTCCAGGACTTTTTGGACCTGGGATGAGCAAGGCCATCATGTAGTTTGATTCTTTGGTGCAGACATTTGGAGGCATGTTGTAAGGGATAACAAGCACTGGCCACATGCTATATGTGGCGCTCTGGTCTCCAAATGGGTTAAATCCATCTGAAGCTAAGCCAAGTCTAATGTTTCTCAGGTCAGCAACAAACTCTTTGTGTTTATCATTGAAGCTTTTCCACTCACTACCATGAGATGGATGGCTCATTACATTTTGATCTCTGTACTCCTGATTCCGAGAATGCCACAGTACATCCTCTCTTGTTAGCATCATGAAACAACCTCTGCAATCTTGGTGTAATTGGAAAATGTCTCAGAACATTATGAGGAACCCTCTTCACAGCATCGCCATCATTCCATCTTGATGATTTGCATTTCGGGCATTCACTTAAGTTGGCATAATCCTTCCGGAACAGAACACAACTATTCTTACAAACATGGATCATATCATATCCAATTCCAACCGCACGAAGGAAATTCTTCATTTTACTGTAGGTGTGTGGCAGCTCAGACGCATCTGGGAAAGATTTGCGGAAATCAGCCAACATCGCATCGAATGATTTGTTGGTCATCCGCTCAGATGTCTTCACCTGAAGAAAGGTGACCATAGCTGAGAATACTGACAGCTTATTTCCTGGGGTGACAGCAATGTTGCATTGTTCCAACATGCGGGCCCACCGTTTTTCTTCTGCAGGTGAAAGTTCACGGAATGCACGAGCATTTCGTAGCATTGTTCAAATGTTGGTCAAACTCACTGGCTCCACCACCACCACCTCCTCCTCCTCTTCCACCTGAGCATCAGGCAGATCAAGATGGTGATCTGCTGCTTCCACGTAGTCAATAACATTGACGTTCACAACTTCACCATGATGAACCCACCGAGTATATGTGACCGACATCCCATACAAGTGTAGATGATTTTGCATAGTTGATTGGGGTCTTGTAACTGAATTCATACAACTGCTACATGGGCAGAGCACATCTGATTTCGGACCACCGTACTCAGCTCTGATAAAGTTCATGAAGTTTTCAACCCCCTCGACATATGCAGCGGAGAATCTTCGAGCAGAAGTTATCCAAGTCCTGTCCATCTGTTAGACATACAAATTAGTTCTTCTATTAGATATTACAGGAAAAACATATATGCTTTTTTATGAAGTCCAGAAAAAAAATACCTAGGTCGATGACTAAAGCTATGGCAAGATATTTGGACGAGCAGATCTAAGTAACGAAATATATGTAAAGCTAATTCAGCAAACAGATTTTAGTTCTAAATTATGGCAGGCTGTTTCAGCAAACAAAGATCGAGTATAAAACGGTGTAGAGCTATTTCACCTAACAGATTGGCTACTAGACCATGGCAATCTACGTCACAATAAATATATGGCAGGATATTTTAGCAACTAATCGGCCTTGGCAATGCCATCTCAGCGAACTACTTCGGCAAGGAAGCTTGAGTGCAGAACAGGGCAAGGAAGCTTCTTAAGCAGAGCATATTGACAGTAAACTACTTCGGCAAACAGTGAGATTAACAGCGTCTATCAGCTAACTTTCAGCGCTACACCGACATGAACGGGGCCTCAGTCTAGAATGCGCGTACCGTGGGAGAAGCTGACCGCCGTGCGTCTCCACATGAACATTGCCAGTGGTGGCAGCGCTGACCGCCGTGCGCCTCCACAAGAACGTAGCCAGAGGTCGCGGCGCGGCTAGAGGACGACAGTCTACGAGAGTGTACTGTGGGACCGAGAGGATCACCGTACGTCCCCTCGACAAACCGCGGCGCCGACGTATCGGCGCGGCGGGGAGGGCGGCTTTGGCGGAGCGAATGGAGTGGAGGGGGGACGGGGGGGGGGGGGGGGGGGGTTTGGGGAATATTTGGCCGAAGGGCGGTTGAATTGAATTTGGGGGGAATTTGTGTGTGTGTGTGTGTGTGGGGGGGGGGGGCGAGGAGTTTCGTGCGGTGGGCGGGGGGAGTTTGGCGCATGGTCGGTTTCTCCAAGTGCAGCCCCACGTGGCAGTGAAGAGGCAAGCTGAAGCACGTTCCGTTTGTGTGAGCCGTGTGGAGGACCGAACGTGTGTGGGGTGCAATGCGACCGCGACAGGAGTGCTGTGAGTGTACCGCCTTTTTTTCCTTTTAAACTAGGTGCTTCGCCCCCTCAAAAAAAATGTTGCTTCGCGTGACCCATCGATACTACTACTAGTAATCCTGTAATCCCGACTAAAACGGCGCGGCCGGGTCTTTTCCCGCGCGATATGCTGGGAGGTTGGCTTAGTTGGTTTTTTTAGATTTGTCTTGGTTCAATAAAGAGAAGAGTTGGTGATGATGGTGTGCCTGTCATCCTTCAATATAGGCCATCCGATCTATATCTAACGGATAGGAAGGAAACTATGACAATTTACCTGCACTCCTCTCCACATTTGCAGATAACGCTTTCCCTCATTCATCCTTTTCTCCCACAAGATCTTGATCTTCCGTGCAACGCACGGGCATCTTGCTAGTACTCCTACAATATGTATTTTATTGTGAAAGTTCATATACACCGGCCGAGATTAATGCAAACACGGCAGATTTTCATTACATTTTGAACTTTTATAGGACAGAAAAATAAAAGAAACCCGACCCTAAACCTATTCTACGGCAGCGACCGATGTCCTTCATCTGCGATCTCTATGTATGGGGGCGGGGTTCAAGACCCGTGAAGTGAAGGTGCGGTCTTCGGCGAGGAAGAGTAGAACACGGGATACGGACCGGCCAGTTGGCACACCATGCCCTGCCGCCTCCCATGCCCTACTCATCCTCGGAGGAGTCCCCGACCTCGGCGGTGCCGAACGTTGGACGGCGGCAAGTAGGACGCGTGGCTGACGGTGCTCCCGTCGTAGGCCGCCAGCGTGGCCACCGCTTGTGCGGTCGCATCCGCGTTCGGCTACGCCGCTATTGCGTCGCGAGAGGTGACTTGAGCGAGGGCGGCGACCTCGAGCTTCATCCCCGAAGACAAGCTCTCCCGCAGAGCGTTTGCACTTGCGGTCATGGCGGATGTGGTGCCAGGTAGGAGGACGATGCGCTATGGTGTGGAGGTTAGTTGGGCATTGCCGCTTTAAGTAGAGCATTCCGGTGAGGCCAAGCGTCCGGGTGCGTCATTAAGTCGCCGGAGTTGGTTCCTCGGGCACCGAGCCTCTTAACAACGACATACGAACGACGGCATGAATGCGGGCAGCTGGCGCCGGCTGGGAACGCACCGCGCGACGGTGCGAGCGACGAGGGCTTTGGTGTGCCAGGGTAGTCAGCTGCGGTCGTGGCAACATTGGAGATGCCCTTTGCTCAAATGCGATCCCCGCATGTCATTGAAAAAGCAAGACGACCCGGCATGGTCTCAGGTCCAGAGGATGTAGTTGGCCGCGCTACACCACTCCGCGGATGCGTCGCGGCGCCCCGTGCATCCTCGACGAGCCGGGTGTTGGGATGTGTTTGGATTGTGGCCAAAGTGCAGCTTACCAAAATTTTGGTCATGACCCAAAGATTAGTCTTTGTTTGGATGGTTGCCATTTCTTTGGCATGCCAATGAACTCTAGCCAACTCTAGTTCATTTTTCTTGCCAGTATCGGCCAAATCATGGGCAACCAATACCTCAACCAAATTTTTTGGCTACCCAATGCTTTGATGGGGCAACCTTGGGCACAAACCAAACATACCGTTGGTCGTGCCACATCACTAACGCCACCCTCGGCACACTGAAACCGACCGTGTCTATCAACGATATGAGCGTGTCGCTCACTGCGGTTGCCGTGTCCAGAGGCGGTGCTGGAGCTGCGCCCAGTTGTTGGCTCCAACGACCCACATGAACGGTTGTCGGTGGCGAGGAGGTCGTGGGCCAGCTCCTCCATTGGACTAGTCTGCGCTACATCGTCCCGACGGGTGTGCACCACATGTCGGTTTCCCTGTTTTCCTGGCCATATTCGAGCGTCAGTGCTCCGCGTTGCGCATTAGGCCTTTCACTATGTAGGCCAAGCGAGACAACTTATTGTTTATTTGAGCCGTTCAAGTGTAATCATGTGGCGTTTGCTTATTTCTCATTCCTCTCCAACTCTCTTCTCCATCGATCATGTCGCCCTCCTGTCGAGTCCATCCTCCCGCATGCCTCATTTGAACATTCCGCCGAGTATCATTCGCATGTACCCACCCTAGTCCTCTTTCAATAGATCTCCGGACCCTGAGATGAAATCGAGAGGGAACGAGTGGGGGCATGTGATACCTAAGGCGGATTCAAAATTTTGAACCGGTGATCATAGCATCCGCAAATCATATATAAAGGGTATTCAATGTTCGTTTCGTTTTTGAACGTACAATATACTCCCTCCTATCCTTTCTACTTTACATATAAGTTTTATGTGTAGTCAAAGTATCTCTACTATGATAAAAAAGGTATCAACATTCAACAACGCCCAATCAATATTGTTAGATTCATACGTACTCCTAGATTTGTACTCGAGATGGTTTCCAATTTGACTATTGACAAGATTAATAGTACTCCTTTCACATAGGTGAGTAAGTCATCTTAGGCTGTGCACCGTGACCAAGGAGGAGGGGAAAACGAGAGACATTAATGTTTATTTGCTAATTAATAGTATTGCATGCAATGAACTAACCACTGCATGTCATGTTTGATAGTCTTAGGTCATTAAAAGCATGCACACCCTCATCTCTTATTGGTTGATATGTCAAAAACAAGAAACGAGGTAGAAGTTAATGCACAACGCCTACGTGTTTTGGGATTATTTGGGTTTCATAAGATGACTTACACACCTAGACGGAGGGAGTACATGAGATGTATAATGTGAAAATTATATCATTGGAAACTCCTTTCAGATACGAAATTGACCGTATGCTTTGTGTAAGTTGCATGTCATATATTATTACTCTAACATTTGGTCAAAGTTAGCCTCGAAAAACGCATTAGACCCTGTATGCTTTGTGTAAGTTGCATGTCATATATTATTACTCTAACATTTGTGTAAGTTGCATGTCATATATTATTACTCTAACATTTGGTCAAAGTAGTATAGTGGAAGTGGGTCCTCTGACGTAGGTATCCCTGCCTTACCCTCCCTTTCGGTCACTTACTGGCGAACCCCATGCTTGCTAGGCCCCACATGTCAGTTACTCAATGGGTTCGGCCACGTCAGGGGATCCTCATCCGTAGTATACTCCCTCTATTTTTATTTACTCCGCATAAAATGGAGGGAGTGGTGGTATAATAAATGACGCGGGCGGGGAGGGGGAGGGACGTCGGTTTGCTCTCAACTGCGGTCCCACAAGCGAGCGAAAACGCAAGACGAAGCGCGTTCCATTCGGTGAGCGACGTGGAGGGTCCAGCATGCCGGGCTGCAACGCGAAAGCGACAAGAGCGATGTACAGTCAAAACCGATTGACCGGTCATCACCGGAACCACTATTCACACCAGAGCCTTCGCTGCTCGGCCTACACCAGCCACTGCCCTAAAACCACACCAAATCTCCAGCCCATTCCCCCACCTTTCGATCCCCTAGCCCACATCAAGCATCCCCTAGTTCACCAGAAAGCCATGGTGCACCGCAAGATCACTTACTACAAGATGCTAACGCCGGAGCGCCGCACAAAAATCGCGGAGGCGGTCGGTGCCACAGACCTCCGTTCCCAAGCTCGCTTTGCGGCGGGCCAATCCCCGAGTTCTCTGGAGCCAAGCTACGAGGAGGAGGAAGCCGATCCAATGTTCACTGCGGAGGTCGTGGCGCAGAAGGCACCCAATGGGTATGAGACGATGGACATCGACTTTGTGCCGACGTCCGAGTCCCCCATGGTGCAGGCGGAGCAGCGGTTCAACATGGCGATACTAAAGGAGGACCGAGAGGCAGAGGCTCAACTCGACGCGGAGCGCGCGCATGCCGCTGCCATCAAGGCTCTCCTGCAGGCGGAACCGGATGTCGTGGATGTGAACCGGGCGGCGGAGGCTCAACTGAAGGCGGAGCACGCGGATGCCGTTGCCATCGAGGCCCTCCTGCAGGCGGAACCGGACATCCTGGACATGAACCGGGCGGCAGAGGCTCGAATCGACGCAGAGCACGTGGATGCCGATCTCATCGACGCCCTCCTGCAGGCGGAACCGGAAGTCCTGGACTTGAACCGGGCGGCGGAGGCTCGACTCGACGTGGAGCGCGTGGATGCCGCTGCCATCGAGGCCCTCCTGCAGGCGGAACCGGACGTCCTCAACTTGAACCGGGCTGTGCTCTCATCCGTGCAGAGTGCCCGCACGCTCCGCTTGACGAGTAGCTGGAGGCTGAGGACAACCACGGTGCGGAGACACACGTCGGCAACGACGGCTGGTTCGCGCTGGCAGCCAAAGACGACGAGGCCGTCTCTTTCCACGAGCAGTGATAGTTTTTCTTTATGTTGTTGTTTTTATGGATCTTTTGCTGTGTAAAAACATACTATTTATTATACAAGTCGCCTGACTTGGGTCAGTCTACCATTTCAGCGGTTGATGATATCCTACGTCTCCTAACCCTTCTTTCCTTCTTCCTCACCTCTTCTTCTTCCCCAACAGACCACCGCACGGGCCGTACAGATATTCCCCAAACATGCGGTTGGATAAACATACTCTATGAATGAAAATTATGTGTCAGTGATTGGATGGCTGCGTTTTGGTTTGTTCACATGCGACAACACGTTGTCAGTCAGGGTGCGTTCCCTTTGGTTGGGTTTGCGGCGTGCAGGAGCGACTGTGTGAGGGTGCGGTGCGACCGCGGCGTGCAGGAGAGACTGTGACCCAAACAGGATAAGTACGTACATACTAGGAGTACTAGTGTTAAAAAAGAAAGGCGGGGTTTTCCTTCGATACAAATCCTCGTTTCACGTGTCAATTAATGCGTATTTTTTTCTCGAAAGACCAAAGAGCTAACCATCTCACTCCTCATCGCTTGATTAATGCAGCGCCATGCAAACGAACCTTCTCACTTCCGCATGCATGCAGGGGATATTAATGTCCTTGGTTGCTAACCCCATCAATTTTGGCTCGATTAGTGTTAGTGGCCCTTTGCAAGTTGTAATTTTGATATACTGGCCTTGTGTACAAAAAAATGGAGGTAGTAACTATATTTGAATTCCTTGCCCATTGCGGTGACGTCGATGATTTTTTGTGGTTTGGCGAAGTGCGTTCGACGGAGAACACCATTGAGGGAGACCACGGTAAGTCGTTCGCAAGTGCCGCCTGCAAGCCGAGACAACCGCCTTATTTGCATCCAGGAAGTCCTTTACTAGTACTACTACTAGGAGTACTAGTGCGGTGAGATGGTTTCTCGAAGAAGACGATGGAGAAGCGGAGTCAGCGAAGAGTGAAATGATGGTTGCTTCGTCCGTGCTTTGTGATTTGACGCCTCACTGCTTTGTGATTTGTGATAGAAGGGACAGGGGAGTAGACTCTGTGCTCTATACTGTACTACATGCGTCCAAGCATGGGAGAAAGAGGAGAGACGTTGCATTTTTCTATTCCTTCAATCAATCAATCAGGGAGCTTCGGTTCCATCTTTTTGGCTTTGGCAACACCGTCCACAATGGTTCCCACGATGCCAAAAGCTATTTTCACATTTGGCTACACATTGTGGATGCCCTTAACCGTACCACTTGGTTTTGCTCCTGTGTGCTATCTATACAAATCTCAATTAATTGATCTAAAAAATTATAGAATCAAAGATTAGTAAAAAGGAGGTGATTTTGCCGCGGGATGGCGGGGAGGTTTCTTATTTTCGGAGGACGTTGTCCTGGCGGTTTGCTAACATGCGGTCCCACGTGTCAGTGCTTTACCATGCTGATCCGCATCCCACATGAGGCAGAACAACGGCAGAAGCAACATGTGGTTAAGTTGAAGAAGATGAGGGAGAAGCGGATTCAGCAACGAGTGAAATGATGGTTGCTTCGTCCCTCCAACTTCTTTTTTTAGCATTATTACTTCGTCCCTCCAACTTAACTGCGGGAAAGGTGCAGCTTTGTGATTTGACGCCTCATTGCTCATTACTACGCCGGCGCCATGACTGGGGTGCTTCACCCCGGCTGCTCTGCACTGTATTCCGGTATGGCACGTGGACCCGGTAGCTTGATGTCCCATATGTCGGCGAAACGGACTAGAAGATTTATGAAAGCGAGCGCTCCACTCTTACGACGGAGGAGTAGATGACACGACGGCCCAGTGAATTGTCACTTGCACTGTATAGTACTATAGTTTTGCTTTTTCGCACGATCCATCGATACAAACCCGATTAAACAGGAAAGGGCGGGGTTTTTCCCGCGTGGTAGATGATACTGGACATACATTTCAAAGGCAATTTTAATGTATGCAAACTGAATAATTATAAGTAACAATATGATATCTAGTAAAACTAAAAACACATATGATTTATTGTGTTAGAGTGTAGTAGTAGTGCCGTATTGCATATTTGTTAGATGTAACATGCTAGAACGTGTAGAGATGTAGTTTTGGAGGGCCTACAGAGAGAAAAGTGTAATACGATCACCGAACTTTAGAATAAGCTGATTACGGTCACTATATACGTTTTGTGGTGATTATCTGGTCACTTGCTCACAGTTCAGCATCGGATTGCACTCTGTTGAGCGGCCAAATAGTCTGCGTGGTTCCATGTTGACTAGTTAAATTGACCATGTTCCTTGTGGGTCCCACCTGTCAGTTCGCATAGGGAAAAGGTCAAATAAACACAAATTTATGCAGGCGCGACAAGGCTCTAACCCATGTGCGGGAATCACCTGGTTGTGTATGTGTCTGTCAGGGCCGGATGTGTGCGCATGCATGTGTAGGTTGAGCACTTGAGCGTGAGAGTGTGTGTTGGTCGTGTGGTGTACTGGTGTGTGCATGCATGCGTGTGTGTGTGCGTGTGAGTGTTGCGTGCGTGCGTGGCTGCGTGTGTACGTGTGAGTGTTGCGTGCGTGCGTGGGTGCATATGTTTGTGTGAGTGTTGCGTGGATGGAGTTCGTGTGCATGCGTGCGTGTGTGTATAATCACCACACCAGCTCTTGTGTATTAAAACAGACGACTCAGCATACCAATACAAGGCCACCTTGTCCTCTGTGCCCGCAGTCATGACTTCGAACCACCGTCAAAATATTTTTTTGTCGTTTGTTTTCATTCTTACTAGCAAGATGCCCGTGCGTTGCACGTAACATCAAGATGCATTTGTATGACTTGTTTATCTTGTGAGAGAAAAGGATGAACGAGGGAAGGCCTTATTTGCAAATGTGGAGAGGTGTGTGGGTACCTTTTTGCAAAATTGCCATAGTTTCTTTCCTATCCGTCAGATATAAATCGGACGACCTATATTGCAGGATGGCAGGCACACCATCATCACCAACTCTGTTTTTTATAAGAGTGTATTTTATATTTTATGTATTTTATAATAGTGTAGATGTAGAGTAGATACAAGTCGACAGGTGGGCACGATGGTAGTGAGATAATGTGATGCAACACTAGAGGTGCCACGTGGAGCGTTTAACTGGTCAACTAGTCATGTCATGAGCAAATACAAAGTTGTACGGTGAGCCCGTGACTGTATAATAACCACTAAACGTAAACGGTGACCGTAATGAGTGGATTATGAAGACCAATGTATGTATCATGCTTTCGCTTCAAATACAATGATCGTCATTGCATATATCGCAAGAGAAAGATGAAACACGCGTGAATTTTCTGGGGGCTTACTTTTAGAGGACCTGGAGATAGTTTTGTGTGCATACGTGAAGGGGCGTACAGGGGGGTATGCGATGGAGAGAGAGATTCTCTTCGTTTCTCTTTATTATGACTAACTTTGTATATAGTATAAAAATATACAAATTCACAGTGCGGAATAAATATCATTGTGGGCACCATGCAATGCAAATTAGCGTTCATACTCCTCCATATAACTTTGTAATGTTGTATATATGTAGAAACTCTAAAATAATTTTTTGGCCACACTTTATTCAAAAGAAATGTTGTATGTGAAATAAACGCGAAGAGAGGGCTTTTTAGATCAATGGGGTACATGATGTAACATGTGTGAATGTGTAGTTGATGCATTTGGGGGGCCTAGAGTGGTATGTGTGTGTATTACGTATTCGAGAGAGGCATGGATAGAGGGGCCGACGGGGGGAGGGGGGGCGTGGGAGAGATAGCACGAGAAATGAGAGTGGTCTAGAGAGAGAGACGAATATGACGTCACGACAAGAGATTCCATT
This sequence comes from Triticum aestivum, assembly GCF_018294505.1. Taxonomy (NCBI): domain Eukaryota; kingdom Viridiplantae; phylum Streptophyta; class Magnoliopsida; order Poales; family Poaceae; genus Triticum; species Triticum aestivum. The sequence goes on from NC_057807.1 coordinate 599,587,637, forward strand.
CCCTTGAGTGTGTATATGCAAGGGGGAGGGAATAGAGGCACCATGAGAAATTTTCTGTGTGTGTGGTGTTTGTGTTGGTATGTGTGGGTGTGAGAAGATAATGAGACGTGGGGGCAGAGGGTGTGTCATCGCGTGAGGTCCGGTGGGTCGAGGTGAGGTCCTTCGTTCGGTTTCGTCCTGTGCCACATTGGTCGGCCCATGACACATTTAGGAAGACCCATGGATGACTAGACATACAAGACAAAGATAGCAGAATTGTGAAGGACTCTGTGTCGACTGACAAAGCCGGCTAGGATTTGTAACCCTAGGTTCTCGGACCAAGGTAACCCCTTTATCTCTGATATTACTATTCATCCAAACTAACTTTAAGGGGCATCCTACAGAATGATCTGCTAGAATCATACTCGTCGATTAGGAAGAGAGGTGTGAGATAATGCGTGAGAGACATGCGTAAAGATAGTGTGCGTACATGAGACACGTATGCAGGTCCATGTATATAGAAAGGGTCGATGAGGATTGTGCGTGTGTATGTTTGCGAGAGGAAGAGTGCTTGTGATAAAGGTTAGTGAAAACAGTTGTAAATGGTTACGAGAGGGAGGGAGGGTTATATCTATGGCATGTGTGCGAGAAAGACACCTCGGGAGAGAGTGTGTGAGCATGTGTGAGAGACCACCGACGGAGAGTGAAACTACACGCAAAAGACTGCTCTACACATTGATTAAAGATATAAATTGTATCCAAATATTATGATGGGATCATGATATTTGCAATTCGCGTAAGGAGCGGTCATTAATCCATCAGACATCTAGATTCTATCGAATTTGAGCATGTCTATGTTATTATTCGACACAATTGATCCACATAGTTAGTATTTTGAACTCCAGACAATGCATCGCTTTAGCAATCGAATATAAACGTGAGTATAGTTCATGTTGTGTGTGTAAGGCACATTATACATACGAAAGTTACACAATGGACATTTATAAATAGCTACCTATGAACTAGCATACATTTGAATTCAACCTAAGGTGGTTTAAAAAAATCGAATTCAACATGAAGTCCATTCAATTATTTGAATTTGATATCATGGCATTTGTAAACCATACCTAAACTATGGGGGTACCAATATTTGCTCTGATTTTGTACATAATAGCATATGTAGTCGTGTACAAAATAGATTCAAATTTAGATCCTCCATTCCAAAATAATCGTAGTTATAGGATTTTCAAGTGCCAAAATTTCAAAAGGAAGCGGATAATTGAATGAGGTTTTCAAACATACAAGGTCAAATATAACGTTGTCTATTCAGGTCAATCCTCATAGTTCAAGAGTACTCTAAACGTGAATGCTTGTGTTTCAAAATTTTGAACGAAGCGCCAAAAGAGCCTCTACTCGCCCGAAACCGCGTGAGACCAATGTTTGGTAGTACAAGGAAATTACTTTTCTAATAACTCCGACCCGTGAAACCTACCGGCCTGACGTCCAAAGGTCTAAACCGGGGTAGGTTTGTAGCTTCATCTAGATGCCACACAACTGCCTCCAAAAAACATTCATACACAATGGCTGCCTAAGCACACATGCGCGCGGCCGAAATTGCTCCCGCCCACTATTTGGGACACCTGGGATTACCATCCTACCCCCGACCCGCAGTAGGTCCGAAATTTATGAGGGGGAAAAGTTTGTACTTTCCCCAAATTTCAAACAAGGGCGTCCAATCTTCTGTTCAAAAAAGCCAAAAACAAGCACATCCTAGACCGAAACATGGTTCCCCCCCACCAGTCCGATTCCCCATTCGTACTCCGTGGCCGCCAAAACTACCTCTCCACCAGCCGCGAAACCCTGGCGTCCTCCATCCGCCATCCCATCCCACCCATCAACCGCCGCCCTCCTCCATCACGCCGGAGCCGATACTCCGACGTCGTCGTCCACCGCAACCTCAACCGCAACGCCCTCCATGGCTAGTAGTTGAAGCCGAGGCCGAGCCATCCGTACCCGAGCCAGTTCAACCATGCCGTCCTGCACCTCATCGCTGCCGCTCCAACTTCACCACCCTCCACCACACCGGAGCTATTCCTGCTATGCCGTCCTTCGCCGCCTCGGATCTGCTTCCCCTCCGCCGACATACGGCCATGGCAACACAGTCAACAATTTGCCCATGGGTTCGTCCAAGCCTGCACCCTCCAGAACATCGGTTTCCCCGGTAAAAGGAAGAAGATCGGCGCGACATGTGGAGGTGACCACACCGGCAACCGAAGAAGGTACTCCTCTTCCCTTATTTGTGCAAATGTTACGTCTCTGCTTGCATGGTATTCATCCCACAGAAGACACTAGTTGACCGCTTCTTCTTCATACTAGATGTTCCTAGTAACTCGCGATGCACAAGGTTTCTCCTCATATACTATTTCACCTTAGCTAGAGGTCCGTCGCCCCCCTGAATTTCAATTTCTGGCTAGTTGATTCCCAATTAACGGAAGCATTCCCTGGCGTAACAGGCGCTAGTACGACTATTACGCCGGGGAAGAAGTGCCTTGGTGTTTATCTTAGGGGCGTGTGCGGCCTAGAGCTACTGGCGCCCGGTCTTGAGGTCGGCCGGGATTAAAGGGACGGCTTGGGGGCGCTGCCAAGCACGGCGGTGGTGTGAGGTCGATGGGAGGGCGGGGCGGCAGAGGCACGGGTCTGGGCCAGTGGTCGCTGGCGGTTCGAGAAAGATTGTCAATAGTGACTGGCAGGAGGTAGACGAAGGCCATCTGCCCGTTCCTTATAGATCGGACGGTTCACTAAAAAATCGACTGACCTATTTATTTTTCAGTCAACTATTATCTTAGATATGACCACATGTGGTGGTGTGCTGGAGGAGTACCTGCATTTCCTGTGCTCATATATTACAAAATCATACGGAGTAGAATCTAATTTTGTTTGCCATGCAATGTTGTAGAGCTATCATATGTCTCCTGTCATTTATTTTTCAGCCACCTGCTATCTGCTACTTTTACAGTGCACTAGTTCTGCACACACTTCATCGATACTCTCACTATTGTGTTTTTATGCAAGGGTATTTCAGAGTCTGCCGAAAGCGAAGCAAAAAAGAAAAGATACAAGTCATGCCATCTTTCTATGTGGCTAGGCGCGACACGTTACAACGCTTTAAAGGGTGCAGTGTCAGCAGATGGAGACAGTAGACGTTGCTCTGGAGTTGATGACCATGCTCGCAATGAACCACCATCCCAGGTGCTTGCTTTAACTTCGCGGTGTCATATGTGGTTGCATGTTCCATATGGTGTCTAGCTTGTATTCGAAAGGCCGAAATCGGTCTTTATTAAGATAAGGAAATATATTTTTTACATGAACCACCATCCCGTGAGCACCAGAAGACAAATAGCTAGTCAGGGCACTGGCCGAGCCAGTGACAAGCCCAACAAAGACAGACATCACCTGGAAGCCAACTAAAAAGCCGCGATGGTGGCGAAGTAGCCCGCCTCCCACCAGGCTCTCAGGTCCTAGATGATCATGTTCACCACTCCAGCCGGATGTCTAGCTTGTATTGCTTCCAATTTGGTTAAATTGCATCTGCTTTGCTTACACATTATACCTTTGAATATGACATGCCTTTCTGTTTTTGGTACATACTAGTACATCTGTGTATTAACCATGTTCTTACATCAAACTAATGTTCTTGTGTATCCCTCATCAATCACTTATGACAAGGCAGGCAGGCAAGGGGACTACTCCTCATTTAAAGAATGCAACGTCAGCCTCCCGACATGATTCTCAAGAAACAGAAATGCTAGATGAAGATAGTGAACGTAGCTCTGTAGTTGATTACAACATTTCCCCTACACTAGCATCGCAGGTGCTTGCTCTAACTTGGCAGCGTGATATGTGGTTGCATGTTGCATATGGTGTCTAGATTGTAATTCTTCCAATCTGGTTAAACTGTGTGTGCTAGTCTGCTTAGCTTATACTCCTGTAAACGTGACATTATACCTGTTAATGTGACATGCCTTCCTGTATTTAGTACATAGTACATCTGTCTATTAAGCATGTCCTTACATAAAACTATTATTTTTTTGTATCCCGCATCAATTAATATGACGAGACACCTTTAGTATATGAAGTGCGATATTATTTGCATCTTTCATATGATTTATAGCATGCGCTGCTTCTAATTTGTTGAAATTCGATTTTTGATGGGGCGCTTTTAACTTGGCAGAGTCATATTGGTTGCATATTTCATGTGGTGTCTAGCTTGCATTGCTTCTTATTTGCTGGAATGGTTTCTCCTTAGTTTACACAAACAATTGTGAACATGCCATGCCGTCCTGTTTTTCATACATATTCCATCCTGGTATCATGTGTTTGCCTTACATCAAAGTAGTGATTGTCAGTATCATGCATGAATGAGTTCCGAAGAGAGAATTTTATTGCTTTTTCTTGTCGGTTTTACTTGACAATTCAAAATCAATAAAGCAGAAGGAAGTTAGCAAGGCAGCGGATAAAGGTGCTCCTTCCAAACGGAGGGCCTCTACAGTTTCTACTCCTCCACACCCCCAAGATGATTTCCAAGACAACACATGCATAGACACTCAACAAAGTTGTGTTTATGATGAGCATGTCTCCCCTAGTGCAGCATCATTGGTGCTCCCTCTAACTTGGCACTGTTATATGTGGTTGCATGTTATGTGTGATGTCTAGCTTGTATTGCTTCTAATTTTGTTGAATTCCATCTGCTTACTTTACACATTATACTTGAATAAGACACGTGTTCCTATTTCTAGAACATACAATATCTGTCTATCACACCATGTTCTTACATCAAATTACTACTGTTGTGTAACCTGCAACAATCACTTATCATAAGACACATTTGACTTTGGAGTGTGATATAGGTTACATCTCACATTCTTTTCTAGCTTGTACTACTAATTTGTTGAAATGGCACTTATGACGAGACAGTTTGAACTTGGTAGAGTGATATTCGTTGCATCTTTCATATGGTGTCTAGCTTTCATTGCTTCTAATTTGTTGAAATGCCTTCTCCTTAGTTTACACATCATAAGCTGTGAATATGCAATGCTGTGAATATGCAATGGCACTAATGACGAGAGACCTCTAACATGGTAGTGTGATGTTGTTTGCATCTTGCATATGATTTATTTCTTGTACTGCTTCACATTTGTTTAAATGCCATTTATGCTGAGACACTGTTAACTTGACAGAGCGATATTTGTAGCATCTTTCATATGGTGTCTACCTTCCATTGCATTGCTTCTAATTTGGTGAAATGTCTTCTTCTTAGTTTACACATCATAGTTCTGGTTATCTCTTCCGTCTTGTTTTTCATACATATTACATCCTCCTATCATGTGGTTGTCTAACATCAAAGTTCAGTTCGTCTGCATCACGCATCAATTTGTTCTGAAGAACTAAATTGTTATTCGTTTTTCTTGTCGGCTTGACTTAACATGGCACAGAGAAAGAGGAAGAAACACAGAATGGCAGGGAATGAGAAGCGGATGAATCCTGCAGATTCTGCTGGTACTGATGGTGCAATAGAAGGTGAAAGTCCATCGGAAAATTCTACAAACACGGCATCCCATGCTACACGAGCTGCAAAAAAGCCAAACAGAAACAAATAGCTGCCACCAAACAAGCAGAGACAACCCTAGTTCTTGCAACACCTACCACAGTACTACCAGCTGCACGACATACTCGTGCGTCAACTGAGCTAGCAGCACGTTCCCAAGCTCCCTTGCCACCTGACACTACTTCCCAAGCACTCTTGACACAAGACGAGTTAGCAATATCAAATGAACCTTGTGAGCTTCAACAACAAGAAGGTAGTTGCTGGAGTCAAGTTACAGTTGCATGCTTCTTTATATGTAGTCTCACAGTTTGATGTACACTAACACTTCATATGTTCGTTGTTGGACTAGCACCTAGGCGCAAGAGGAAACAAACATCAGGGATAATGCTTGATAGGTTAACTAAATCTAGAGGAGGAAGAATGGAGATCCGTTTTGAGGCAGGTTTTAAAAGGCGACGTGATGCTACAGAGTCAGCCAAGTTAGTATCAGAGGCAGCGGTGGCCGTTAGGTGTCATGTACGTATCCTCCCAACATGGATTCAGTACAGGAATGACAAAGATGAAACCCAGTTCAAAACCTTCCTCAACCATTTATCTGTAAGTATGGTTATGTATGGAAACTAGTAATATCGTCTTGCTCTGTCCCATACTTTCTAGGTTGCTGATAATGAGACTCCCATAATTTTCAACAGATGAGGTTCAAGATGGATAGCCAAGATGATGCAACCAGACAAGCTTGCACCCATGTTTTCAAGTGTTCTCTGCGACAATATCGGTATAACTTGAGGAAAACTCACTTTGAAGGCAAGGCTAACAGTGAACTTTCCCAAACATCTCCAGTGGAAAATATATCAGATGAAGACTGGAGGGGCCTTGTTAAACACTGTCTGATCTGAAGTATTAGGTACATTATATATATGTGATCAGATCACATGTTGAAGTCCTATTGACGCATGTGCCACACAAATCTATCTTCTTGTAGGTGAACTGTTCAAAGAACAAGGCCAACCGTACGAAAGTGAAATTCCAACAGACAACAAGATCTTGTAGCTATATTACACACTGCGAGGCTGTTGTAATTAGCTGCTGTTTCACTCTTTTCGCTGTACCATATTATCAGATCTATATTGACTTGTTCGAAATGCAGAGGAAAGCCCGCAAGGACCAAAAAGTACCTGAACCAAATGCTGTGGAAATCTTCAAGGACTGTCACACCAGCAAGAAGAAGGTCATGACTACACCAGTCAAAGCTGCTATTGTAAGTCCTTAATCGTCATGCCTTTTAACTACTACTTACTCTGACTTGTGCCTTGAACTACATGGTTTGCAGCCAATGTTTATTACTCTTTACAATTTTATACACAATTGTCTTAGCGTATCATTGCACCTTACAAGGTTTAAAAGGGAGGAGTGATGTTCCTTTGATCTTGACCCGTAATCTAGTTCCGTGCTGGACTTGCCCACACAATGTTACAATTGCCTGTTTGTCTGTTCTCAATTGTTTTGTGATATGAATGATGTCATACTATGCTTACTGTATTATAAACTTCGTCTCTTTATCCTTAGCCCTCAATACAATGTGAAGAAATAGACAATACATTAGCTATGGTACATGGTCATATGTTTGGAACCTGGTTTTATTATGTACTTTGCAATAAAATACAACTAATATTTTACACGGGTTCACCAGAATAAGTTCTGTATATAGACCAAAGCTATTTTGTTTGGTTTTGCTGCCTCCTTAATATCTTTTGTTCTGGTACTACTAATGTAAAACCTCAACTTTTCAGCGAGCTATGGAAAAAATAGTGGAACCGCCACCTACTTAAGGTGGTGAGGCAACTATAACCGCAATGTCAGCTCTTGCTGCAGTGGGTCAGTACCTGTCCACTAATAGTGCCAAAAGCACGTTCCTGCGTAATACTAGGTTGGTTGTTAAGGCAATATCGTCCAAACTGCCTCATGATCAAGATATGCAAGCTCAAAGCAATGTTGTATCTGCACTCCAGACACAAGTCCATTCCCTAACAAAGGCCCTTTGTGAAACAAGGAGAAACATTGCTCAATGTCGTCAAGATATGCATGGTTTTGAAACCAGACTATCAGTCATTTGCTATGTTGTTCAGGAGCCTAGGGGAAATGAAGGCGAGGGTTATGGTGCTGCATCGGACAATACAACATGAAAACGTAACATTCAGGTCAAATGAACCGAGCTTCTGAACTTCTGGTGGTGCATTTATCTGCTAGACTGTTAAGTTTTATGCCAACCTTCCTTTTGTTATATAGTTGTAATTTGTTTTGGTGCGATACAAAATTTATTCTTAACGTGCAGCCACCGGCTGAAGAAAATAGCAAGCCATTTTGTTATAGTGTAGGGTGTTCCCTATATTTGCACTAGTGACGATCTTTGATGCCGAGTGGATGTAATCTGTGCAATCGCCTTAATAGCCTAGCGTTACTTTCAGCCTTATTTATTTCCTAGTCTTCTTTTTCCCTGGTTTGCTAGTGGCCGCAACTACCCATGGGCCATATACGGGCCGTAGGATCCATGGGTCTCCTACGGGCCGTCGATAAATGGGCCTATAATCGGTGGGCCTCGGGCCGTTGATAAATGGGCCTGTAATCGGTGGGCCTCAGGACGTCGGATAAATGGGTCTACATGGGCTGTAATCGGGCATAATTGGTATCGGCCCAGGACGGTAACGGGCCGTTAACAGGCCGTAGGACTACAAAAGCTTAATTCTGTCACAGGCATAACGGTCGTTAATGGGCCAGAATATAGGACGGGCTGGCCAGAAACGGGCCGACTCTTGCCATGGGCCGAATTTGGCCCATTCGGGTAACATGCCAGTAACGGGCCGACTCTTGCCAAGGGCCGAATTTGGCCCATTTGTGGAACATGCCAGTAACGGGCCGACTCTTGCCATGGGCCCAATTTGGCCCATTAGGGGAGCAGGCCAGCAACGGGCTGGAAGTAATCGAGGGCCGAAAAGGAGCCCAAGAACGTATGGGCCGTCAATAGGCCAAAAGCTAACACGGGCTGGAAACGGCCCATGTAAATCACGGGCCGTTAACGGGTACAAAGGAAATTACTGTTCATTATGGGCTAGAGTCACTGTGGGCCTGTAAAGGGCCAAAAGATACGAAGGCCTCATATGGGCCGAAAGACGTCGTGGGCCATACATGGGCCGAAAGTGAAATGGGCTGGTGTTATATTCGACGGCCCACATGACGTTGTTAGGCCGATTTCCTTTAGTGCCTAACGGGCCGTGAGTTAACGGGCTGTCAAATGGGCTATTTGCGAAGAGACCGTTAACAGGCTTTTCATGGGCCAACCCGTTAACTTTTGACCAAGTCAAACATGCCGGCTTTGTAAGCTAAATGGGCCAGTGGTGGGCCATGGCACGTGTCGACATATCATAGGCGCCTGTCTGACCCACTGACGAGCTAACACATGTTTCATCCGGCCAATAAGAATTTTACACGTCGAAATTTCCCATTGGTCGGGGCTGTTAACGGGTTATCGGATCCAAAACCCGACCCGATAGCTTAACGGTGTTCCGTTACGGTGGATACCACGTGTCGGTCACTCTTGACGAAAGCACTTCTGTGACACGCGATTTATTGTCATGGAAGTGGACACTTCCGTGATGATAATTTTGGTAATGTCATGGAACACTTCTACAACAGCACATGTATGACTATCTTGATTCTGTCATAAAACCTTCATGGATGTACATGCATGACAGAAAACGCGACCTACTGTGACAAACACGTATCATCACGGAAGTGTATTTTTTTTGTAGTGCACGTCCGTCACAAGTAGACCGACTCCTGCCTACATCTACTACTATTACTCCACACATCGATCGCTATCCAGCATGCATCTTGAGTATTAAGTTCATAAGAACAGAGTAACGCATTAAGAAAGATGACATGATGTAGAGGGATAAACTCATGCAATATGATATAAAACCCATCTTTTTATCCTCGATGGCAACAATACGATACGTGCCTTGCTGCCCCTGCTGCCACTGGGAAAGGACACCGCAAGATTGAACCCAAAGCTAAGCACTTCTCCCATTGCAAGAAAGATCAATCTAGTAGGCCAAACCAAACCGAAAATTTGAAGAGACTTGCAAAGATAACTTAATCATACATAAAAGAATTCAGAGGAGATTCAAATATTTCTCATAGATAAACTTGATCATAAACCCACAATTCATCGGATCTCGACAAACACACCGCAAAAAGAGTTACATCAAATAGATCTCCAAGAAGATCAAGGAGAACATGGTATTGAGATTCAAAGAGAAAGAAGAAGCCATTTAGCTAATAACTATGGACCCGAAGGTCTGTGGTAAACTACTCACAACTCATCGGAGAGGCTATGGTGTTGATGTAGAAGCCCTCCATGGTGGATTCCCCCTCCGGCGGAGCGCCGACGACGGCTCCAAGATGGGATCTCACGGATACAGAAGGTTACGATGGTGGAAATAGCTTTTCGTGGTCGCCCTTGATGGTTTCGGGGTACGTGGGTATATATAGGAGGAAGAAGTACGTCGGTTGATGCCCGAGGGGCCCACGAGATAGGGGGGCCCGCCCAGTAGGGGGGGGGGGGGCGCCCTCCACCCTCGTGGCCGCCTCGGCAGCTTCTTGACTTGCACTCCAAGTCCTTTGGATCATGTTCGTTCCAAAAATCACGCTCCTGAAGGTTTCATTCTGTTTGGACTCCGTTTGATATTCCTTTTCTTCGAAACACTGAAATAGGCAAAAAAAACAACAATACGGGCTGGGCCTCCGGTTAGTAGGTTAGTCCCAAAAATGATATAAAAGTGTAAAGTAAAGCCCATAAACATCCAAAACAGGTAATATAATAGCATGGAACAATAAAAAAATTTAGATACGTTGGAGACGTATCAAGAGCACGTAAATAAAAAGTAGGGGCTGTTTAGATAAAGAAACAATAAAGTAAATATAGCGAGTGTGGAAAAGTGGTGGTAGGAGTTGTGAAATTGTCCCTAAGCAATTGACTACGTTACTAGACCAATTGCAAGTTTTATGCGGGAGAGGCATAAGCTAACATACTTTCTCTTCTTGGATCATATGCACTTATGATTGGAACTCTAGCAAGCATCCGCAACTACTAAAGATCATTAAGGTAAAACCCAACCATAGCATTAAAGTATCAAGTCCTCTTTATCCCATACGCCACAATCCCCTTACTCGGGTTTAAGCTTCTGTCACTCTAGCAACCCACTATAAGCGAATCATGAACATATTGGAACACCCTACATCGGGAATCTCTCATGCTTGCGCGACACGGAGGGCACAATAGGACAACAAAATAACCACAAGAAAATTAAACCAATCATAGTAATTTATAAATCTCCGATAGGATAACGAAAATCTACTCATACATCATAGGATGGCAACACATCATTGGATAATAATATGAAGCATAAAGCACCATGTTCAAGTAGAGGGTATAGCGGGTTGCGGGAGAGTGAACCGCTGAATATAGATGGGGGAAGGTGATGGAGATGTTGGTGAAGATGGCGGAGGTGTTGGTGTAGATCGCGGTGATGATGATGTCCCCCGGCGGCATTCCGGTGCCACCGGGAGCAAGGGGGAGAGAGCCCCCTTCTTCTTCTTCTTCTTCTTCTGCTTCCTTGACCTTCTCCCTAGATGGGAGAAGGGTTTCCCCTCTGGTCCTTGGCTCCCATGGCATGGGAGGGGCAAGAGCCCCTCCGAGATTGGATCTGTCTCTTTGTCTCTCTCTGTTTCTGCATTCTCAGATTCTGCCCTTTCACCGGTTTTTTATATTCGGAGATCCGTAACTCCGATTGGGTTGAAACTTTTGCCCAGATTTTTCTCCGAAAATTAGCTTTCTTGCGGCAAAAGAAGAGCGTCAACTACCTTACGGGGTGCCCACGAGGGTCAGTGGCGCGCCCCTGCCTCGTGGCCCCCTCGGGCCCCGTCTCGCGTTGGTTTTTCTTCCCAAAAATCATAAATATTACAAAAATGATCTTCGTCCATTTTTATCCCGTTTGGACTCCATTTGATATGGGGTTTCTGCGAAACATAAAACATGCAACAAACAGGAACTGGCACTGGGCACTGGATCAATATGTTAGTCCCAAAAATAATATAAAAAGTAGCCAAAGGTATATGAAAGTTGTAGAATATTGGCATGGAACAATCAAAAATTATAGATACGATGGAGACGTATCAGTGCTCGTGCTCGCATCGGCATCTCTGGAATCAGCGAGCGCCGCCGAACAGAGGCACTGTCGCGACGCAGAGCACATCGAACACATGCCAGCGCTTGTGCCCTCACGCGGGCACCATGCTGGCATGGTCAAGACGACGCTCACGCTCGGCCAAACCTTGTATGGGGTGTTGTTCGTGCAGTGTTAGGTCTAGGAAAGTTGAGAACTCAATGCCAGGCCAACCAGATAGGACTTGAGCAAGCTGACAAGTTTCTGGTCAGAAACTTGGTCGCCAAGTTTGGAGGGCTTCTAGAAGATTATTAGGGCTGATCTCCCGGGGTTAAGCTTTTCTTAGGAGGGTAATGAGGCTCAAGAAAAACCAGCTCCATTAGATCAAAGATAAATACACTTGCTGTATAAAGTGCATTTTTAGGCCAGAAGTGAAATGATTTTATGTAGCAAAAATATTACAAAAAGTCATGCAATATTTTTGCTCAGGAAGGTGGGCAAAGTTTCAAAGAATATTTAGGAATTATCTCAGGATTTTTGGAGTAATAAAAATGAGGGTTGCTTTGGAGCACTAGTTTTTGAAATGAGTTTCAGATTTTTTTTTTGAATATTTTTCGTTTATGAAAAATATCCTTTGGGACATTTTGGGATTTTTTCCAGAGAAATCGGGTTGAATGATAGGTAGATGGGTTACTTGGGTGAAAGTCAAGGGCATGCCCAAGTGATAAGTCCATTTGAATTGATCCCAAAAACTGAAATCCAAAGCAAGGGCAAATAAAGTCTGGAAAAAAGAGAGAAGGCAAAATCCTGGCTATCATAGTAGGGTTCAAGGATATCTTCCTCTTCCTCATCATCGGGAAATGCTTGCTCGTCCATCGACACTTGATCTCCGGGTGCCTCCTTGCTCTTGTCCTCCTTAGCTGCTCCGACGGGGTCTTCTCTCTTCAGCTCAATCTTCATCAACCAAGCATCTTCTTCCATACGTTCAGAGGGTGGAGAAGACATGATGCCTGGCTCAACAGATCTGACAGAAATATCAAGAAAAGAAAACAGGAGATTTCTCCGTGATATGGAGGTTAACAGGTTTGGGAGGTATATATAGATTTTTTTATCTTGGAGAACAAGCAGAATGGAAGAAAAACAGAGATTGGAAAGTACCCGAGGTGGGCACAACCCACCTGGGCGCACCAGGCAAGCCTGGCGCGCCCTTGTGTATCGCGCCCACCAGGGTCAGTTTCCTGGAAGTTTCTTATTTTCCTAATTTTCTAAATATTCCAAAACTGACAAAATATATTTTTGCGGATTTTTTGGAGTCTGTTTACTTATCGTATCACGTACCTCCTTATTTGGAGTGTTCCAGAAGGTCTCTTTTATGTGTTCATATGGTGTCAAAGTTTGGATAACATTGCTTTCAACATTAATGGGCATACCTGAGATATAGTGTTTTATTCGTTGCCCATTGACAACCTTCGGGTTAGTACCTTCGACATTATTGATTTTGATAGCTCCGGATTGATAGACCTCCTCGATAACATAGGGTCCTTCCCATTTGGAGAGGAGTTTTCCTGCAAAGAATCTAAAACGAGAGTTCTACAAAAGAACATATTCTCTAACTTTGAACTCACACTTTTGAATTCTTTTGTCATGCCATCTTTTAACCTTTTCTTTGAATAACTTAGCATTTTCATAAGCCTGGGTTCTCCATTCATCTAATGAGCTAATATCAAATAGCCTCTTTTCACCAGCAAGTTTGAAATCATAATTGTGTTCTTTTATAGCCCAAAATGCTTTGTGTTCTAACTCAAGAGGCAAATGAAAAGCTTTTCCATAAACCATTTTATATGGAGACATACCCATAGGATTTTTGTAAGCCGTTCTATAAGCCCAAAGTGCATCATCTAATTTCTTAGACCAATTCTTCCGGGACCTATTAACAGTCTTTTGTAAGATTAGCTTTATTTCTCTATTGCTAAGTTCAACTTGACCACTACACTGAGGATGATAAGGTGACGCAATTCTATGGTTAACATCATACTTATCACGCATCTTACAGAAAGCACCATGAATAAAGTGTGGACCACCATCATTCATTAAATATCTAGGGACTCCAAACCTTGGGAAAATAACTTCCTTAAGCATCTTAATAGAGGTGTTGTGATCAGCACTACTAGTTGGAATAACTTCTACCCATTTAGTAACATAATCAATAGCAACCAAAATATGTGTATACCCATTAGAGGAAGGAAAAGGTCCCATAAAGTTAAATCCCCAAACATCAAATGGTTCAACAGCAAGTGAAAACTCATAGGCATTTCTTGATGCTTACCGATATTACCTATTCTTTGGCATTCATCTCAAGATGAGACAACTTACGTGCATCTTTGAAGAGAGTAGGCCAATAAAAACCAGATTGCAATACCTTACGAGCGGTTATGTCTCACGCATGATGTCCTCCATAAGCTTCGGAGTGACATTTCCATAGGATTTGTTCATGTCCATGCTCAGGTACACAACATCTAATAATACCATCTACCCCTTCTTTATAAAGATGTGGATCATCCCAAAAGTAATGTCTTAAATCAAAGATTTTTTTTCTTTTGTTGGTATGTGAAGCTAGGTGGTATGTATTTAGCAACGATATAATTAGCATAGTCAGCATACCAAGGTGTACTATGAGAAACATTTATTGCAGCTAGTTGTTCATCAGGGAAGCTATCATTAATTGGTTGTGGGTCATCAAGAATATTTTCAAGTCTAGAAAAGTTGTCAGCCACGGGGTTCTCTACTCCTTTCCTATCAGTAATATGCAAATCAAATTCTTGTAGCAGAAGAACCCACCTAATGAGTCTAGGTTTAGCATCTTTCTTTTCCATGAGATATTTTATAGCACCGGGATCGGTGTGGACAATTACTTTAGAATCAACAATGTAAAATCTGAATTTATCACAAGCAAACACCACTGCTAAGAATTCTTTTTCAGTAGTAGCACAGTTTTGTTGAGCACTGTCTAGAGTTTTACTAGCATAATGAATAACATTTAGTTTCTTATCAACTCTTTGTCCTAGAAGAGCACCAACAGCATAATCAATAGCATCACACATAATCTCAAAAGGCAAGTTCCAATCAGGTGGTTGAACAATAGGTGCAGTGATTAAGTCTTTCTTTAGTGTTTCAAAGGCTTCCATACAATCATCATCAAACACAAAGGGAATATCCTTTTGCAAAAGATTAGTAAGAGGCCTAGAAATTTTAGAAAAGTCTTTGGTAAACCTCCTATAGAAACCAACATGACCAAGGGTACCACGAATACCTTTGATATCTTTAGGACATGGCATTTTCTCAATTGCATCAACCTTGGCTTTGTCCACCTCAATGCCTCTTTCAGAAATTTTATGGCCCAAGACAATACCTTCATTAACCATAAAGTGGCACTTCTCCCAATTCAAGACAAGATTTGTTTATTCACATCTCTGCAAAACTCGATCAAGATTTCTTAAACAATCATCAAAAGACTTCCCATAAACAGAAAAGTCATCCATGAAAACCTCAAAAATCTTTTCACAAAAATCAGAGAATATGGCAGTCATACATCTTTTAAAGGTAGCAGGTGTATTACATAAACCGAAAGGCATATGTCCATAAGCAAATGTTCCAAAAGGACAAGTAAAAGTGGTCTTTTCTTGATCAAATTGTAAAACATGTATTTGTGAAAAGCCAGAGTATCCATCAAGGAAGAAAAAATGTGTGTGCTTAGATAATATTTCTAACATTTGATCGATAAAAGGTAGAGGGTAATGATCTTTTTAGTAGCTTTATTTAATTTTCTATAATCAATTACCATTTTATAGCCCATGACAATTCTTTGTGGAATAAGCTCATTCTTATCATTAGGAACAACAGTAATACCTCCCTTCTTAGGGACACAATGAACATGACTTACCCATCTACTATCAGCTATAGGATAGATCATACCTACTTCCAGAAGTTTCAATATTTCCGTTCTTACCACTTCTGTCATTTTTGGATTTAATCTACATTGGTGATCAACAACGGGTTTAGCATCAGGTTCCATATTAATCTTGTGCTGACATAGAGTGGGACTAATGCCCTTAAGATCATTAAGAGTATATCCAATAGCAGCCTTGTGCTTCCTTAGAACTTTCAATAATCTTTCTTCTTCATGTTCTGAAAGGTTAGCACTAATAATAACATGATATATCTTCTTTTCATCAAGATAATCATATTTCAAAGTGTCTGGTAATTGTTTTAGTTCAAACACAGGATCACCTTTAGGTAGAGGAGGACCTCCTAGAGTTTCAATAGGCAAATTGTGTTTAAGCAGAGGTTGTTGTTCGAAAAGATTCTATCTATTTCATTTCTTTCACGCATATGCAAATCATTTTCATGGTCTCGCAAATATTGTTCCAAAGGATCAGTAGGGGGCACAACAATAGAAGAAAGACCAATAATTTCATCCTTACTAGGCAAATCTTTCATATGAGGTTGTTTACTAAACTTGGAAAAATTAAACTCATGAGATTCATCACCAAAGCTAACACCGTCAGTTTGTTTCTCACAATCTATTTTAGCATTGACAGTGTTCAAGAAAGGTCTACCAAATATAATGGGACAAAAGTCATCTTGTGGGGTGCTAAGAACAAGAAAATCAGTAGGGTATTTTATTTTCCCACACAAGACTTCAACATATCTAAGAATCCCACTTGGTGAGATAGTATCTCTATTAGCAAGTTTAATAGTAGCATCTATATCTTCTATCTCAGCTGGTGCTATTTCATCTTTAATTTCTTCATATAAGGAGAAAGGAATAGCACTCACACTAGCACCTAGGTGTCAGGACCCCGACTCAATGCCACATCGATCTAGCATGTAACACCTCATATCACTTTGCGGCCTCACGCATGGTATTCCCACGGGTGTCGCCTTACCTTTGCCCGGGACCGTTTGCGCCTTTTGGCACACGTATATGATAGTGTCGCTAGCATCCATCTGATAAGGAGCCCGGGCTGACATGGCTAGTCGTAAACCCAAAGTGGCACAAACTTACAGGGACAGGCATCCATGACCTAGCATCGAACGTGTCGGTCATCAGCGAGTGAATCCAGGCTGTAGCACTGGGCTAGCAGGACTCAGGTGAACCGGGCTGTAGCGGGCTAACAGGACTCCGGTATTCATTGTGTGACATTTCCCCGAAGGGACAGACACAGGAACGAAGAAGGACACATGCCGGCCAGCCTAAGTGTTCCGGAGCAGTAGCAAGCTACCATGGCTCGGTGGAAACACTAGGAGACATTTCCCGGTAAGAGAGGCTACCAAGGATACTAGGTTGTCAGATCCCACACATACCAAGCATTTCAATAACATACACACAATATGCTCGATATGTGCAAATACAACATGGCATCACAACATGACTCTACACCTCAAGTATTTATTCAATAGGCTCCAAGGAGCGAGATAATACAAACATGGGTCTCATGACCCAACAATCAGAGCATACAAGTCAAAGCACACGCGGAAGCTTAACATGTCTGAGTACAGACATCTAGAAATGAAAAAGGCTGAGAAGCCTGACTATCTACCAGATCCTGCCGAGGGCACAAGATCGTAGCTGAGGTAACAAGCTAAACATCGAAGTCCACGCGAAACTACTAGCGAGACTGAAATCTCTCTGCAAAAACATAAATTAAGCAACGTGAGTACAAATGTACCCAGCAAGAGTTACATCAGATCTATCTACATATGCATCATTATCAACAAGGGGTGGTGGGGTTTAACTGCAGCAAGCCAGCTTTGACTTAGTGGCTAACCTGAACTACGACTGCAAGTAACTCTCTTGAGGTGGCGCACACGAGTCCACATATTCACCATATCAATACACCACTATGGATCCACTCCCGTCTCCCTACGAGAACGCCATCCATAGCACTCACGCTTATCTTGCGTATTTTAGAGTATCCACTTTCACTTGTCTATGAACTATGCAAGGGGTCCAAGTTTCCATATCCGAGGAATCTGGCTATTCGAATAGATAATGATAACCATGCAGGGGTGTACTTCTTCACACACGCTTTCGCCACTTATCGCCCTGTACACGTCATGTACCTCGGCAACCTTCAAGCGGAAGCCGGGCGAGGGAGTCGGCCACGACCTGACTAACCGAACAAGTCTCTAGTCCAGGTTTATCGCCTATTCGGGTTCCATCCGCAAGGAGATCCGGGCCGGGTGTCTCTCACGGCCCCAAACGATGTGTGCAGGGTTCCCAAGCCTACCATCCGGGTGCCACTTGGTACACCGTGCCACTGTGCCTAGTCTGTCCCAAGCCCACCTGTACCGGGTGCCACTTGGTAGACTACTAACACTACCTACAAACACCAGAAACTAGTTGCAACTCCTGGACAGAGATCATGTTGATTAATAAGTCGAGAGAGCTTGGAGCGCCCGGAGCCCAATGTGTGGTAGTAACTGATCATGGATCACAAACACAGAACTCAGTTCCTGAGGACGGCTGCAATGAGACAACCCACCATGTACTCCTACATGGCCTCTCACCGCTACCTTTACCAAATCGTGTTCACACACTTAGCTCTCAATGGTAGGACATGTTCACACACCGCTGATTCATCCCCGATGAATCAGACTTGACTCAACTCTAAGCAGTAGCAGGCATGACAAACAAGCATGAATGAGTAGGCACATCAGGGCTCAAACAACTCCTACTCATGCTAGTGGGTTTCATCTATTTTACTGTGGCAATGACAGGTCATGCAGAGGATAAAGGGGTTCAACTACCGCAGCATGTAACAGTTGAATCGGTGTTGTCCTAATGCAGTAAAAGAGAGCAGGAACGAGAGAGTGGGATTGTATCGGAATGAACAAGGGGTTTTTGCTTGCCTGGCTCTTCTGAAGATAATATAGCTCTTCATCGGTGTCATCGAACAATCGTCGGAACGTCGTCTACTGAGAGGGGACAATTACCGGCAAACAAGAAAGAACACAATCAATGCGATGCAACAATATGATGCATGATAATGACATGGCAATATGAATGTGTTTTGGGCTAATGCATCTAGCAACAGGTTAAATGGGGCTGGTTTGAACACTAGGTTCAAATTCAAACTCCATATGTGAGAGTT
The DNA here is from genome assembly GCF_018294505.1 of Triticum aestivum. Lineage (NCBI taxonomy): Eukaryota > Viridiplantae > Streptophyta > Magnoliopsida > Poales > Poaceae > Triticum > Triticum aestivum. The sequence continues at coordinate 599,606,596 of NC_057807.1, forward strand.
TAAATGCCATTTAATTGATTTGTTCTAAACAGCAGCTATAAGTTGTTCTAACATGCATGAAAATGGTACAGATGGATAGATTGGATTTTTCTGATCATTTTTCATATATAAATTATTTAATTTGGAGTTACGGTTGAATTTCTATGAATTTTAGAAGTTTATACAATTTTCTGGAATTTTCTGAATAAAAATAAATCTAGAAAACATTACTGCGTCAGCATGATGTTGGCATGACGTCAGCAGGTCAACAGGGGCTGTTCCGGGTCAAACCTGACCAGTGGGGTCCACTAGTCAGTGACTGGGGCTGGTTAGTGCCGCTGACGTGTGGGCCCAGTCAACGGCCACGTCAGCGCGGTCAAACTGACGCGTGGGGCCACTGCAATTAGATTAAACTTAATCTATTTTAGTTAGCCGGTTAGTTCGACGGTGGGGCCCGGCTGTCTGTGACACGGTGCGGTGGTTAGTGGTTAATTAAGCCAGCCACGTCAGCTGGCCGGAGACTAGCCGGCGACGACCACAGAGCACGGCGGGGGCACGCCGGACTTGAGCTACAGGCAATGGCTGGACGCGCGAAGGCCACCAGGAGGTAGCCCGTGCTCTTCCGCATCCAACGGAGCAGGAAGGAGCGGACGGGGTGCGTTGTACTCGCCGGAGTCGAGCTCGCGGCGGCGGCCGGAGCTCGGGCAACAGCGGAGATGGCGCTATAGGGCATGGCAGGGAGCACCCGTGGGTGTTTCGGGTTCGCAGGAGCGCGGTGAGCACGCTGGTGATGCTCGGGCGAGCGGCCGAGCTCACGAGCGCGGAGCTCGTTGACCATGGCGGCGGCGAGCCTCGGTGGAGGTGGGGAAGCTAGCTAGGGGAGGGGAACGACGGGGATTCCAGGGGGAAAATGGAGAGTGGCTCACGTAGGGACTAGCAGAGTCGACGACAAGGTCGGGGAAGCTCTGGACGACGCGAATCGGATGATGGCGGTCGTCGGGGCAGAGGACGAAGATGGCGATGTTGCAGTCGTCTGTGGCCTTCTCCGTCCACGTGCGTGATCTTGGAGACGAAGCAGAGTCCGGCGGTGACACATGACCCATCGGTGAAGCCTGGGGTGCGCGGTGGCTATGGATGCGACGGGGGTGCCCTCCGGTGGCTCTCGGTGGTACTCCAAATCGAGAGAGGGAGAGAGCTAGAGCGAGCAGAGAGAAGGGATAGCGGTCGAGGGGGTCGAGGGCGTTCCAACGGTGCACTGGAGAGGTCGGGGGCGGCTGGGACACGTCGAAGCAGGAGGTAGCGACCGGCGACAAGCGCTCTGCCACGACTTGTCCTCCTGGCGAGGGGTTGAAGACGAACCTGCCCCTCGCTAGGTTGGGCTGGGCCGGCTCTGGTGGACTGGGCTGCTGGTGGGCTACCAGGTAAGGCCAGGTAAGTTCTGCTCTGTTTTATTGTTCTGTTTCTTTTATTAATATCTTTTGCCATTGTTTTGAATTTAAACAAATTCAAACAATGCCAAAAACTCCTCTGAATATTTTTATATTGCTAGATGGACTTTTCTGAAAGCTCATAAAATATTTCAGGGGTATTTGAAATTATATTCTAATTATATGAATATAATTCAAATTCAAATAGCTAATGATTTAAATTCAAAGTCCCAAAAATAAATCCTTAAAAATGTTCAATATTTTGGTTGGGACCAGAACCCTTGCCAAAAATTATCAAACATTTAAGAAGAGCATTTTGGAACAATGAATGAGATTTTAGGGTTTTTGCCCTTCTATTATTTAAATTTTGAGGCTTCCAAATTTCCTCAGTTCAAGTTTCAAAAATTTAAACATGATGCAAACACTAGGCAGCACCAGAAGCTAGGGATGTGACAACTCGCCCCCACTAAACAAGAATCTTGTCCCGAGATTCAAGCGTAGGGTAGGATGAAGGGGGAACGCAAATTAACATAATCTTCATGATCCAGCTTGCACATCACAAGAGTGTTGATTTGATCCTCATCTTTGTCTCGATGTCTTGCTTTGAGAACTTCAGCCAACATGACAACGAGAAGAAAGGAAAACTCTAGAACAATCGATCTTCGAGAAGACCGAACAACTCAGGATCAACTCATGGGATGAGACATAGCAGCCTCCCTTGAGCTGAGAGACGAAGCACACATCTAGAGGGATGGAGTGAAAAGGATGACGAAGGTTTACTAGGTAGGCAACAACTCCACACCTAAGAGGGTGATGAACGGTTGTCAACGTAGCGAGGAGTTAAGTTGACATGACACCATAATGATGCACCTTAGGGAAGGTGACTCGTAGATATATCCCCTTAAGTGGCAAAAAGAATTACCTTTGATTCAGAGATCATTGAAACTCTTTAAACCAGCCTAAGGCAATTCTTGAGCGATCGTTTGGAGGGGGTCGGTAGAATGGCATACTCGGACTTGGATGATGTGGATTACCTTGTTGAAGACAACGTAATGGATGAATTTTCTTACCACCGGAAATGGAAGAGACCAATGGTAGAATGGCACATTGGTGGTGCAAGCTGGGAACAAAAATGGAAATGCTGGGAATGATTCTGGTAACTGGGGAAGAACCCAACAATAGAGAGTGAATTCACTGTTTGAAAAGATCATAGCATTGCCGAGGAAACTGAGAGCATCCCAATTAGTGTCGATGATAACACCTAGCGCTTGTGCGTGCTCTCAAGAACTTGAGCATTTCCATATTCATCAGGGTTTTACCAACATCCGTGTCAAGGATCATGGCAACACAACGTACTACCATGATGAACAGCGATGGATGATGCAGATACAAAGGAAGATAACCTTCTCGGATTTCACCTTAGCGAGGCCAAAAGATCGAAATCCGGATGATCGACCAAGAGACATTTAGCACTCCGCTTCTAATGTTCTCCTTGATGTGCTAGCGTAATCCATAGATAATTATGGTTTGATATCTAGAACATCAAGTAAAAGGTCGGACTTCGGGAGCACAAGAATCCATAAGGAGTAACTTATTGGAGTAAAACCCTACGAAATCCTTATGGGGAGGTGGCCAACTTCTTCAATTAAGATACTACAATAATAGGTCTTCCGACTGGGTGTGTTGGCCATGACATCCACTTTACCGGTTATCGAGGGACCAGTATTATAGTTCTCGAAAAATGTTCCAGCCATCATATCTGCCTGAGATTCAGATCTGGTTGGTCTCAGGATATTCCAGACTCATCGAGTATAGGAAGAAAAAAGAAAGTTTGCAACACAATTCGACGAGATGACGTTGCGAGATTCTCGGAAAATGAACTATGATAGCAAGCTCCAAAACATGAGCTGGTTCTGCTACACATGTGTGAACACGCTGTCACAGATAAACATGAACACATGGTAGTCTTATAATAAAACACTACCGAGTTCTGGTTGGGAACCATCACCATGGATAACGAAGTCCTTGCATAAGTCATATGATTAGCTCTTATGAAGGAACTTCTTCTCCTTGAACAAATCAATCAGTGGCTTGGTGTGCTCGGGACACATATGGAATGAAGGTTGCAAGTCTCCAGACCACAGAATACTTCGCACGTGTGCATGACTGACTTGCGATGATTCCAGAGGTAGCAAAACTAACTTTCTCAAATTCATGGCGGCAACTTTCACCAAATGCACGTGTATAAGAGGAAGTCACTCCTTTCATCTGAACATATGCTTCATGAGCTAGCATGAACAAATGCTTTCAAAAGTTTCCAACACTAGCTTAATGTTCAGCAAAATTATGGAGAAGACAAGGATGTTGTCGATGGGCTCAACAACAATTCATCCAGATTCCCATGAAGATGGAATTCCCTAATCATGTGAACAAGTGATAGCATTGGTCAGACCCAAAGAATATAATGGTGTATGCTCGAGGAAGAACCACGAGTAAAACAACATTATGAACATCGTTGGTACTGATTTGATTTGACGATAGCCCACACTCAAATCAAAGGATTGATAAGACAATAGGTCCAGCAACTGATCACAGGGACCAATCGATGAAGATATCATCTTTCTTCAACACACACTACACAAGAATATCCCTTTGGAACGTACTAAGTCAGGCAAGCTTTTATCTTCCAACTCTCCAAGTTGTTGTCTAGCTTAACCAACTAGCTCAGGGATATCTAACACCGATCTTGGAGAGAGGGTGGTTCACAAGAAACCAACTTGATCACGAGCTCAACATAGCGGTCAGGTAACAACTTGGTAATACTTCCGAGAAGATCTTCGGAAAATCACGAACCACCAATATGTTATTAAGCTCGAGAACGACCTTGCTTTTCAGGGCAAGATGATATGATCACAAGAGCGAGGGACTGACTCAATCCTAACTCATTGATCGAAAGGTGCACCGGAAATAAGGACTAGGTAGCACAATCAGTCTTAGGGTGACGATTCAATAATCAACATGCTAAGAATGAGGTTATCGTCCATTTAACTACCAAGCAACAGAGTTGCTAGCAGTATTGATTTCACACGCCATGATTCATTTGTCGGCATTCCGGTTACAATAACACAGGAACCAAGGAATGAACAATGATGGCAAGAAGTATCACTGTACCAAGAGTTCATAGGATGGTGTGCAATTCCTATAACAATCCCGATATAAAAGATGGTAATACTCCAAGGTAGAGCAGAACAAAAGCTGGGTTAGCAATTTGTTCTGCGGAGCACAACTTCTTTGACCCAATCCTGGATATGGAAGGGGTACTGGAGTTTGTTTCTCCTAGTCATTCCGCGATAGAACGGCTTGACAGACCACAAGAGTAGTGGCAACGATGAACACGGATGCATAACTACTCCTGAATATCAATTAATATACAAGGGCCAGAAAACAACTAAAGAGGGACAACTCAAAGGAACATACGATTTTCTGAGTTGTGGATGCATGGTTTAGCATGTCGAACGAAGTTCAACATATTTCTTCCGGATAACCCATGCAGAAAAGTAGAACTGGCAGAGCCACAATATATAATGGAGAACTCATCAAGAGCACTCTGGTTGTGATTGTTCAGTTCAACGAGGAACTTCTGCCATAAGTAGTTCATGGTATTTGGAAGAAGAAGATACCACGGACTTCAAGGACTATCGCAAAGGTTACTAATAACCTAAGGGATCTAGCAATTACTATCAACATGAAGTAAGTAGGGTGAATCTCGGGTTCAAAACCCAGGAATAGAATACCTACTAACTATGTGGCATCACAGGATGCTTTCGAGAATAAAGGCCAGAAGCATCACACTGGGACACAAATCATGGCTAAATTACTAGATGATCCCCTAAGACACCTAGGGTCATAATACCAGCTCCAACATATATGTCAAGGCAATAAAGTACCTTAACTCACTGATTTGTGTGATTAATCTGACCAAAGGCACATCGGAAACAGGAGGAAGGGATTTGCAAATGCATCCGACTATTTAGAAACCTGGGATGACTCGGGCAGCATAACGACTGTAAATGCTCGAAAGATTGGAGACATGCTACAAAAATGGTGGCATAGCCACTCAGGGGCACAATATCAAGGTTCCGAGATCAATAGTTAGGATACAGAGGTAGAAACTGAACTGAGGCTTGAAACTATCAATCCTATAAGTCTCTAACATAGTAACTCGTCATCCTAGTAGATAGATGAGAAGCCTAGTTCTTAATCCCCGTAGAAGAGAAGAGGTTGACTCAGATCAGAAGGCCACGAGGTATAAGGAGTAAAAAGAGCCTTACGTTCCCATCCCACAATCAATTCCCTTATATAACTAAAGAATTTCTAGACTCAACTTCGACCAGTTTGGCTTGGTAATCCTACACGCAGTCAAGCTCTGATACCAAAGCTGTCAGGACCCCGACTCAATGCCACATCGATCTAGCATGTAACACCTCATATCACTTTGCGGCCTCACGCACGGTATTCCCACGGGTGTCGCCTTACCTTTGCCCGGGACCGTTTGCGCCTTTTGGCACACGTATATGATAGTGTCGCTAGCATCCATATGATAAGGAGCCCGGGCTGACATGGCTAGTCGTAAACCCAAAGTGGCACAAACTTACAGGGACAGGCATCCATGACCCAGCATCGAACGTGTCGGTCATCAGCGAGTGAATCCAGGCTATAGCACTGGGCTAGCAGGACTCCGGTGAACTGGGCTGTAGCGGGCTAACAGGACTCCGGTATTCATCGTGTGACATTTCCCCGAAGGGACAGACACAAGAACGAAGAAGGACACATGCCGGCCAGCCTAAGTGTTCCGGAGCAGTAGCAAGCTACCATGGCTCGGTGGAAACACTAGGAGACATTTCCCGGTAAGAGAGGCTACCAAGGATAAACAACTAGGTTGTCAGATCCCACACATACCAAGCATTTCAATAACATACACACAATATGCTCGATATGTGCAAATACAACATGGCATCACAACATGACTCTACACCTCAAGTATTTATTCAATAGGCTCCGAGGAGCGAGATAATACAAACATGGGTCTCATGACCCAACAATCAGAGCATACAAGTCAAAGCACATGCGGAAGCTTAACATGTCTGAGTACAGACATCTAGAAATGAAAAAGGCTGAGAAGCCTGACTATCTACCAGATCCTGCCGAGGGCACAAGATCGTAGCTGAGGTAACAAGCTAAATGTCGAAGTCCACGCGAAACTACTAGCGAGACTGAAATATCTCTGCAAAAACATAAATTAAGCAACGTGAGTACAAATGTACCCAGCAAGACTTACATAAGATCTATCTACATATGCATCATTATCAACAAGGGGTGGTGGGGTTTAACTACAACAAGCTAGCTTTGACTCGGTGGCTAACCTGAACTACGACTGCAAGTAACTCTCTTGAGGTGGCGCACACGAGTCCACATATTCACCATATCAATACACCACTATGGATCCACTCCCGTCTCCCTACGAGAACGCCATCCATAGCACTCACGCTTATCTTGCGTATTTTAGAGTATCCACTTTCACTTGTCTATGAACTATGCAAGGGGTCCAAGTTTCCATATCCGAGGAATCCGGCTATTCGAATAGATAATGATAACCATGAAGGGGTGTACTTCTTCACACACGTCATGTACCTCGGCAACCTTCAAGCGGAAGCCGGGGGAGGGAGTCGGCCACGACCTGACTAACCGAACAAGTCTCTAGTCCAGGTTTATCGCCTATTCGGGTTCCATCCGCAAGGAGATCCGGCCGAGGTGTCGCTCACGGCCCCAAACGATGTGTGCAGGGTTCCCAAGCCCACCATCCGGGTGCCACTTGGTACACCGTGCCACTGTGCCTAGTCTGTCCCAAGCCCACCTGTACCGGGTGCCACTTGGTAGACTACTAACACTACCTACAAACACCAGAAACTAGTTGCAACTCCTGGACAGAGATCATGTTGATTAATAAGTCGAGAGAGCTTGGAGCGCCCGGAGCCCAATGTGTGGTAGTAACTGATCATGGATCACAAACACAGAACTCAGTTCCTGAGGACGGCTGCAATGAGACAACCCACCATGTACTCCTACATGGCCTCTCACCGCTACCTTTACCAAATCGTGTTCACACACTTAGCTCTCAATGGTAGGACATGTTCACACACCTCTGATTCATCCCCGATGAATCAGACCTGACTCAACTCTAAGAAGTAGCAGGCATGACAAACAAGCATGAATGAGTAGGCACATCAGGGCTCAAACAACTCCTACTCATGCTAGTGGGTTTCATCTATTTACTGTGGCAATGACAGGTCATGCAGAGGATAAAGGGGTTCAACTACCGCAGCATGTAACAGTTGAATCGGTGTTGTCCTAATGCAGTAAAAGAGAGCAGGAGCGAGAGTGTGGGATTGTATCAGAATGAACAAGGGGGTTTTGCTTGCCTGGCACTTCTGAAGATAATATAGCTCTTCATCGGTGTCATCGAACAATCGTCGGAACATCGTCTACTGAGAGGGGACAATTACCGGCAAACAAGAAAGAACACAATCAATGCGATGCAACAATATGATGCATGATAATGACATGGCAATATGAATGTGTTTTGGGCTAATGCATCTAGCAACAAGTTAAATGGGGCTGGTTTGAACACTAGGTTCAAATTCAAACTCCATATGTGAGAGTTTAAATGCCATTTAATTGATTTGTGCTAAACAGCAGCTATAAGTTGTTCTAACATGCATGAAAATGGTACAGATGGATAGATTGGATTTTTCTGATCATTTTTCATATATAAATTATTTAATTTGGAGTTACGGTTGAATTTCTATGAATTTTAGAAGTTTATACAATTTTCTGGAATTTTCTGAATAAAAATAAATCTAGAAAACATTACTGCGTCAGCATGACGTTGGCATGACGTCAGCAGGTCAACAGGGGCTGGTCCGGGTCAAACCTGACCAGTGGGGTCCACTGGTCAGTGGCTGGGGCTGGTTAGTGCCGCTGACGTGTGGGCCCAGTCAACGGCCACGTCAGCGCGGTCAAACTGACGCGTGGGGCCACTGCAATTAGATTAAACTTAATCTATTTTAGTTAGCCGGTTAGTTAGACGGTGGGGCCGGCTGTCTGTGACACGGTGCGGTGGTTAGTGGTTAATTAAGCCAGCCACGTCAGCTGGCCGGAGACTAGCCGGCGACGACCACAGAGCACGACGGGGGCACGCCGGACTTGAGCTACAGGCAATGGCTGGACGCGCGAAGGCCACCAGGAGGTAGCCCGTGCTCTTCCGCATCCAACGGAGTAGGAAGGAGTGGACGGGGTGCGCTGTACTCGCCGGAGTCGAGCTCGCGGCGGCGGCCGGAGCTCGGGCAACATCGGAGATGGCGCTATAGGGCATGGCAGGGAGCACCCGTGGGTGTTTCGGGTTCGCAGGAGCGCGGTGAGCACGCTGGTGATGCTCGGGCGAGCGGCCGAGCTCACGAGCGTGGAGCTTGTTGACCATGGCGGCGGCGAGCCTCGGTGGAGGTGGGGAAGGTAGCTAGGGGAGGGGAACGACGGGGATTCCAGGGGGAAAATGGAGAGTGGCTCACGTAGGGACTAGCAGAGTCGACGACGAGGTCGGGGAAGCTTTGGACGACGCGAATCGGATGACGGCGGTCGTCGGGGCAGAGGACGAAGATGGCGATGTTGCAGTCGTCTGTGGCCTTCTCCGTCCGCATGCGTGATCTTGGAGACGAAGCAGAGTCCGGCGGTGACACATGACCCATCGGTGAAGCCTGGGGTGCGCGGTGGCTATGGATGCGACGGGGGCGCCCTCCTGTGGCTCTCGGTGGTACTCCAAATCGAGAGAGGGAGAGAGCTAGAGCGAGCAGAGAGAAGGGATAGCGGTCGAGGGGGTCGAGGGCGTTCCAACGGTGCACTGGAGAGGTCGGGGGCGGCTGGGACACGTCGAAGCAGGAGGTGGCGACCGGCGACGCGCGCTCTGCCACGACTTGTCCTCCTGGCGAGGGGTTGAAGAGAAACCTGCCCCTCGCTAGGTTGGGCTAGGCCGGCTCTGGTGGACTGGGCTGCTGGTGGGCTACCAGGTAAGGCCAGGTAAGTTCTGCTCTGTTTTATTGTTCTGTTTCTTTTATTAATATCTTTTGCCATTGTTTTGAATTTAAACAAATTCAAACAATGCCAAAAACTCCTCTGAATATTTTTATATTGCTAGATGGACTTTTCCAAAAGCTCATAAAATATTTCAGGGGTATTTGAAATTATATTCTAATTATATGAATATAATTCAAATTCAAATAGCTAATGATTTAAATTCAAAGTCCCAAAAATAAATCCTTAAAAATGTTCAATATTTTGGTTGGGACCAGAACCCTTGCCAAAAATTATCAAACATTTAAGAAGAGCATTTTGGAACAATGAATGAGATTTTAGGGTTTTTGCCCTTCTATTATTTAAATTTTGGGGCTTCCAAATTTCCTCAGTTCAAGTTTCAAAAATTTAAACATGATGCAAACACTAGGCAGCACCAGAAGCTAGGGATGTGACACTAGGTCACATAACCCATGATAACAGTGATCTCCTATCTTAACTGAGACAACATGCATGCCAACAACTGGTCTATGTTTATCTTTTCCTTTAGGTTTAGCAATTCAAGAAGTGTCATCACAGAAGTAAATAACATGCCCATCAATATTATCAACTAAGAGATCTTTAATCATAGAAACACTAGGTTCAACTTTGATTAGTTCAGATGGTTTGGGTGTTCTAACATAACTTTTATTAACCATAGTTGAAGCTTTAGCATGTTCCTTCATCCTAAGAGGAAAAGGTGGTTTTTCAATATAAGCAGTGGGGACAACTGGATCAACATTGTAAATGATAATTTCTTCTTTAGTTGGTGGGTGATATTTAAACCACTTCTCCTTAGGGAGATCAACATGAGTAGCAAAACATTCACAAAAGGAAGCTACTATCTCAGAGTCAAGTCCATATTTAGTGCTAAACTTTTGAAAAGCATCGGTGTTCATAAAAGATTTAACACAATCAAACTTAGGTTCAATACCTGACTCTTTACCTTCTCGAGTTCCCAATATTCAGAGTTGCGTTTAATTCTTTCTAAAAGATCCCACCGGAATTCAATAGTCTTCTTCATAAAAGAATCAGTACAATAAGTATTGAGCATGGATTGAGCATTACGAGAAAGTCGAGCATAAAAATTCTGAATAATAATTTCTCTTGAGAGCTCATGATTGGGGAATGAATATAACATTAACTTAAGCCTCCCCCAAGCTAGAGCGGCACTTTCTCCTCCACAAGGCCAAAAATTATATATATAATTCCGATCACGATGAACTAGATGCATGGGATATTTTTTTGGTGAAATTCCAATTTCAAACGGTTCCAGTTCCAAGATCCAATATCATCGCATAGCCTATACCATGTCAATGCTTTTCCCTTCAAATATAAAGGGAAAACCTTCTTCTTAGCTTCATCTCCAGGAAAACATGCAAGATTAAACAATACACAAATTTCATCCACATATATCAAGTGCATATCAGGATGTTCGGTTCCATCTCCTGCATAAGGATTAACTAGCAGTTGTTCTAACATACCCGAAGGAATTTCATATTCAACATTTGTAGTAGGTGCAGTAGGTTGAGGGGTAACTAATTGTGGTTCCGGTCGAGGTGAAGATTGATACGTCCATTTTGCATCATGCTTTTATATCGATATTTATTGCATTATGGGATGTTATTACACGTTATGTCACAATACTTATGGCTATTCTCTCTTATTTTACAAGGTTTACATGAAGAGGGAGAATGCCGGAAGCTAGGATTCTGGGCTGGAAAAGGAGCAAATATTAGAGACCTATTCTGCACAGCTCCAAAAGTCCTGAAACTCCACGGAAGTCATTTTTGGGATTAATAAAAAATACTGGCGAAGGAATCAGCATCAGGGGGCCCACACCCTGTTGATGAGGGTGGGGGTCATGCCCACCCCCCTAGGGCGTGCCCCCTTGCCTCGTGGGCCCCTTGACAGGCCTCTGGTGCCCATCTTCTGCTATATGAAGTCTTTTACCCTGGAAAAAATCATAAGCAAGCTTATAGGACGAAACTCCACCGCCACGAGGCGGAACCTTGGCGGAACCAATCTAGGGCTCCGATAGAGCTGTTCTATCGAGGAAACTTCCCTCCAGGAGGGGAAAATCATCGCCATCGTCTTCACCAACGATCCTCTCGTCGGGAGGGGGTCAATCTCCATCAACATCTTCACCAGCACCATCTCCTCTCAAACCCTAGTTCATCTCTTGTATCCAATCTTTGTACCAAAACCTCAGATTGGTACCTGTGGGTTGCTAGTAGTGTTGATTACTCCTTGTAGTTGATGCTAGTTGGTTTATTTGGTGGAAGATCATATGTTCAGATCCTTAATGCATATCAAAACCCCTCTGATTATGAACATGAATATGATTTGTGAGTAGTATGTTTGTTCCTGAGGACTTGGGAGAAGTCTTGCTATAAGTAGTCATGTGAATTTGGTATTCGTTCGATATTTTGATAAGATGTATGTTGTCTATCCTCTAGTGGTGTTATGTGAACATCGACTACATGACACTTCACCATTGTTTGGGCCTAGAGGAAGGAATTGGGTAGTAATAAGTAGATGATGGGTTGCTAGAGTGACAAAAGCTTAAACCCTAGTTTATGCGTTGCTTCGTAAGGGGCTGATTTGGATCCACATGTTTCATGCTATGGTTAGGTTTACCTTAATACTTCTTTTGTAGTTGCAGATGCTTGCAATAGGGGTTAATCATAAGTGGGATGGTTGTCCAAGAAAGGGCTGTACCCAAGCACCGGTCCACCCACATATCAAACTATCAAAGTAACGAACACGAATCATATGAGCGTGATGAAAACTAGCTTGACGATAATTCCCATGTGTCCTCGGGAGCGCTTTTCTCATATAAGAACTTATCCAGGCTTGTCCTTTGCTACAAAAAGGATTGGGCCACCTTGATGCACGTTATTTACTTTCATTGCTTGTTACCCGTTACAAATTATCTTATCACAAAACTATCTGTTACCTACAATTTCAGTGCTTGCAGAGAATACCTTACTGAAAACCGCTTGTCATTTCCTTCTGCTCCTCATTGGGTTCAACACTCTTACTTATCGAAAGGACTACGATAGATCCCCTACACTTGTGGGTCATCAAGACTCTTTTTTGGCGCCGTTGCCGGGGAGTGAAGCGCCTTTGGTAAGTGGAACTTGGTAAGGAAAATTTTATATAGTGTGCTGAAATTACTATCACTTGTTACTATGGAAACTAATCCTTTGAGGGGCTTGTTCGGGGTGTCTTCACCCCGACCAGTAGAGCAAAGAGTTGCTCCTCAACCCACTAAACCTACTGAAAATGTTTACTTTGAAATTCGTTCGGGTATGGTAGAGAAACTGTTAGCTAATCCTTTTACAGGAGAGGGAACATTACATCCCGACTTGCACCTAATCTATGTAGATGAAGTTTTTGGATTATTTAAGCTTGCAGGTATGCCTGAGGATGTTATCAAGAAGAAGGTTTTCCCTTTATCTTTGAAGGGAGACACATTGACATGGTATAGGCAATGTGATGATATGGGGTCCTGGAACTATAAACGATTGAAATTGGAATTTCACCAGAGGTTCTATCCTATGCATCTTGTTCATCGTGATCGTAGTTACATATATAATTTTTGGCCTCGCGAAGGAGAAAGCGCCGCTCAAGCTTGGGGGAGGCTTAAGTCAATGTTATATTCATGCCCCAATCATGAGCTCTCAAGAGAAATGATTATTCCAAAAATTTATGCTTGGCTTTCCTCAACAATCGCACCATGCTTGATACTTCTTGTGCTGGGTCTTTTATGATGAAGACTATTGAATTCAAGTCGGATTTATTTGAAAGAATTAAACACAACACTGAAGATTGGGATTCCGACGATGGTAAGGAGTCAGGTATGACACCTAAGTTTGAATGTGTTAAATCTTTTATGAATACCGATGCTTTTCGTGGATTTAGCACTAAATATGGACTTGACTCTAAGATAGTAGCTTCTTTCTGTGAATCATTTGCTACTCATGTTTATCTCCCTAAGGAGAAGTGGTTTAAATATAATACTCCCACTGAAGTAAAATTAGTTGCACCTATTAAAGTTGAAGAAAATACTATCACTTATAATGATCCTATTGTCCCTACTACTTATATTGAGAAACCTCCTTTCCCTGTTAGGATAAAAGATCATGCTAAAACTTTAACTGTGGTTCGTAAGAGTAATACTAAAACACCTACACCACCGGAGAAAATTAAAGTTGAACTTAATATTGCTGTGGTTAAAGATCTCTTGGCTGATAATATTGATGGGCATGTTATTTATTTCTGTGATGAAGCTGCTAGAATTGCTAAACCTGATGCTAAGAAACATAGACCCGTAGTAGGCATGCCTGTTATTTCTGTTAAAATAGGAGATCATTGTTATCATGGCTTATGTGATATGGGTGCTAGTGCTAGTGCAATACCTATTTCCTTATATCAAGAAACTATGCATGATATTGCACCTGCTGAGATAGAAGATATTGATGTTACAATTAAGCTTGCCAATAGAGATACTATTTCACCAATTGAGATTGTTAGAGATGTTGAAGTCTTGTGTGGGAAAGTTAAATATCCTGCTGATTTTCTTGTTCTTGGTTCCCCAAAAGATGACTTTTGTCCCATTATATTTGGTAGACCTTTCTTGAATACTGTTAATGCTAGAATTGATTGCAAAAAGGATGTTGTCACGATTGGCTTGGATAATATGGCTCATGAGTTTAATTTTGCTAAATTTCATAGACAACCCCATGATAAAGAACTATCTAGTAAGGATGAAATTATTGGTCTTGCTTCCATTGATGTGCCTCCTACTGATCCTTCAGAACAATATTTGCTAGACCATGAAAATGATATGTTCATGAATGAAAGAAGGGAAATAGATGAAGTATTCTTTAAACAGGGTCCTATTCTGAAACACAACTTACCTGTTGAAATCCTAGGGGACCTTCCACCACCTAAGGGTGACCCCGTGTTTGAACTTAAACCATTACCTAATACTCTTAAATATGCTTATCTTGCTGAAAAGAAGATATATCCTATTATTATTAGTGCTAACCTTTCAGAGCAGGAAGAGGAAAGATTATTGAAAACTGTGAAAAAGCACCGTGCTGCTATTGGATATACTCTGGATGATCTTAAGGGCATTAGTCCCACTCTATGTCAACACAAAATAAAATTGGAGAAGGACGCCAAACCAGTTATTGATCACCAACGACGTTTAAATCCTAAGATGAAGGAAGTGGTAAGAAAGGAAATACTAAAGCTCCTTGAGGCAGGTATAATTTATCCCGTTGCTGATAGTCAGTGGGTAAGTCCTGTCCATTGTGTCCCTAAGAAGGGAGGTATTACTGTTGTTCCTAATGATAATGATGAATGGATCCCATAAAGAATTATCATAGGTTATAGGATGGTAATTGATTTCCGCAAATTAAATAAAGCTACTAAGAAGGATCATCACCCTTTACCTTCTATTGATCAAATGATAGAAAGACTATCCAAACATACACATTTTTGCTTTCTAGATTGTTACTCTGGTTTCTCTCAAATACCTGTGTCAGCGGAGGATCAAGAAAAGACCACTTTTACTTGCCCTTTCGTTACTTTTGCTTATAGACGTATGCCTTTTGGTTTATGTAATGCACCCGCTACTTTTCAAAGATCCATGATGGCTATATTCTCTGACTTTTGTGAAAAGATTTGTGAGGTATTCATGGATGATTTCTCCGTCTATGGATCCTCTTTTGATGATTGCTTGAGCAACCTTGAACGAGTTTTGCATAGATGCGAAGATACTAGTCTTGTTTTGAACTGGGAAAAGTGCCACTTTATGGTTAATGAAGGCATTGTCTTGGGGCATAAAATTTCTGAAAGAGGTATTGAAGTTGATAAAGCTAAAGTTGATGCTATTGAAAAGATGCCATGTCCCAAGGACATCAAAGGTATAAGAAGTTTCCTTGGTCATGCCGGTTTTTATAGAAGGTTCATTAAGGACTTTTCCAAAATCTCTAGGCCTCTGACTAATCTATTACAAAAAGATATTCCTTTTGTCTTCGATGATGATTGTGTAGAAGCATTTGAAATACTTAAGAAAGCTTTGGTTTCTGCACCTATTGTTCAGCCACCTGATTGGAATTTACCCTTTGAAATTATGTGTGATGCTAGTGATTATGCTGCAGGTGCTGTTCTAGTACAACGAGTTGATGAGAAACTAAATGTTATTCAATATGCTAGTAAAACTCTAGACAGTGCCCACAGAAATTATGCTACTACTAAAAAATAATTTTTAGCAGTTGTATTTGCTTGTGATAAGTTCAGACCTTATATTGTTGATTCTAAAGTAACTATTCACACTGATCATGCTGCTATTAAATATCTTATGGAAACTAAAGATGCTAAACCTAGACTTATTAGGTGGATTCTCTTGCTACAAGAATTTGATTTACATATTATTGATAGAAAGGGAGCTGAGAACCCCGTTGCAGACAACTTATCTAGGTTAGAGAATATTCTTGATGACCCACTACCTATTAATGATAGCTTTCCTAATGAAAAATTAGCTATCATAAATGCTTCTCGAACTGCTCCATGGTATGCTGATTATGCTAATTACATTGTTGCTAAATTCATACCACCTAGTTTCACATACCAACAAAAGAAAAAGTTCTTCTATGATTTAAGACATTACTTCTGGGATGACCCACACCTTTATAAAGGAGTAGATTGTGTTATTAGACGTTGTGTACCCGAGCATGAACATGAACAGATCCTACGCAAGTGTTACTCCGAGGCATATGGAGGACACCACGCTGGAGATAGAACTGCACATAAGGTATTGCAATCCGGTTTTTATTGGCCTACTCTCTTCAAAGATGCCCATAAGTTTGTCTTGTCTTGTGATGAATGTCAAAGAATAGGTAATATTAGTAGACATCAAGAAATGCCTATGAACTATTCTCTTGTTATTGAACCATTTGATGTTTGGAGCTTTGATTATATGGGACCTTTTCCTGCCTCTAATTGGTATACACATATTTTAGTTGTTGTTGATTACGTTACTAAGTGGGTAGAAGCTATTCCAACTAGTAGTGATGATCATAACACCTCTATTAAGATGCTTAAAAAAGTTACTTTTCCGAGGTTTGGAGTCCCTAGATACTTAATGACTGATGGTGGTTCACATTTAATTCATGGTGCTTTTCATAAAATGCTTGCTAAGTATGATGTTAATCATAGAATTGCATCTCGATATCACCCACAGTCTAGCGGTCAAGTAGAATTGAGTAACAGAGAACTTAAATTAATTTTACAAAAGACTGTTAATAGATCTAGAAAGAATTGGTCCAAGAAACTTGATGCTGCATTATGGGCTTACAGAACTGCGTAAAAAATTCTATGGGTATGTCTCCATATAAAATGGTTTATGGAAAAGCATGTCATTTACCTCTTGAACTAGAACCTAAGGCATATTGGGCTATTAAAGAGCTCAATTATGATTTCAAACTTGCCGGTGAGAAGAGATTGTTTGACATTAGCTCACTTGATGAATGGAGAACCCAAGCTTATGAAAATGCCAAACTATTTAAGGAAAAAGTTAAAAGATGGCATGACAAAAGGATACAAAAGCACAAGTTTAATGTAGGTGACTATGTGTTGCTTTTCAACTCTCGTTTAATATTTTTTGCAGGAAAACTTCTCTCTAAATGGGAAGGCCCTTATGTTATCGAGGAAGTCTATCGTTCCGGTGCCATAAAAACCAACAACTTCGAGGGCACAAATCCTAAGGTGGTGAATGGTCAAAGAATCAAACATATATCTCAGCTAATCCAATAAATGTTGAAACTGATGTTATTGAACCGTAACCCCGAAGGAATACATAAGGGACATCTTCCAAAATGTTCCAGACTCCGAAAAGGAATACGTACGTGGTATGGTAAGTAAACCGACTCCAAATTAATTTTAACAGCAGTATTTCTCCATTTTGGAATATTTAAGAAAATAGGAAAATAAGAAGTAGTCCGGGAAGGACACGAGGCGTCAACGAGGGTGGAGGGCGCGCCCTACCCTACTGGGTGCGCCCCTTGCCTCGTGGGCACCTCGTGTGCTCTTTGGACTCCTTTTCTTGCACGATACTTATTTTGGTCGGTAAAAATTCATTATATAATCTCCCAGAGGTTTCGACCATCGTATAATGCAAATATCCTCTGTCTTTGTTTCGAGCTGTTTTTCTGACAGATCTAGATCACCATGACGTCACCCTCCTCCAACAATGAAGATAAGGATGCTTGGCTATTGAAGATAGAGCTGAAGAGAGAAGAACCTGGGGAGATCAACAAGGATGAAGGGATCAAGAAGGCCATGGAGGATCAACCTCTTGCGGCAGAAGAAGAAAACATCCCTCAACCTCTTCCTAACCTCTTTACCCCAACTGACATTGAAGCTTTCAAGATGATTGAGTTAGCTCGCATACAAAACAAGTATCTCACACAAGAAAATATTTTGTTGAAGGATCATATCGTTGCACTCAAGGGCATTATCCGCAAGTTGGAAGAGCTCCTACACTCGATGTGCGACTATCCATCACCACCTTCTTCACCAGCAAAGGAGACATAATCACATGGGTATGGGCACTCCCCTTGGCAACTGCCAAGGTTGGGGGATGTGCCCCAGTATCGTATCACCATCACACTCCTATCTTTACAGTTTTTCTTAGTTCAATCCTTTTGGTAATATCTTGATCTAGTAGAATAAAGTTTTGTATGAATTAGGTTTGAGTTTTTCTTTGTGATCCCTCTATGTAATCGAGTCCGTGAGCTATTTATAATAAAGATTAGTGTTGAGTCAAGAGCTATGCTATCTTGCTATGATCTTGAGAAAATAGAAAGAATAAAAAGAAATAAAAGAAACCATGTTGATATCATGGATAGTAATGACTTCACACATAAAGAGTATGAGGCATAGAAGTTGTTGAGAGTTGGCAAACATAGTTTTGGTCATCATTACAATTAATAGGAAGTAATAAAGAAAGAGAGGTTCTCACATGCAAATATACTATCTTGGACATCTTTTATGATTGTGAGCACTCATTAAAGTATGACATGATAAAGAGTCGATGTTGGACAAGGAAGACAACGTAATGGGTTATGCTTTCTCACATCTTAGTTAAAGTATATTGTCATGGATCGTCCAACATGTTGAGCTTGCCTTTCCCCCTCATGCTAGCCAAATTCCTTGCACCAAGTAAAAATTACTTGTGCTTCCGAAATACCCTTAAACCAGTTTTGCCATGAGAGTCCACCATATCTACCTATGGATTGAGTAAGATCCTTCAAGTAAGTTGTGATGTTGCATGCAATAAAAATTGCTCTCTAAATATGTATGCCTTATTAGTGTGGAGAAAATAAGCTTTATACGATCTTGTGATATGGAAGTAATAAAAGCGACAGACCGCATAATAAAGGTTCATATCACAAGTGGCAATATAAAGTTCTTTTGCATTATGATTTCGTGCATCCAACCATAAAAGCACCTGTCAACCACTGCTTCCCTCTTCGAAGGGCCTATCTTTTACTTTATGCAAGAGTCAAGGTGATCTTCACCTTTCCTTTTTACATTTTATCCTTTGGCAAGCACCTCGTGTTGGAAAGATCCTGATATATATATATATATATATATATATATATATATATATATATATATATATATATATATATCCAATTGGATGTAAGTTAGCATGAACTATTATTGTTGACATTACCCTCGAGGTAAAACGTTTTGGAGGCAACACTATGAGCCCCTATCTTTCTCTGTGTCCGATTAAAACTCCATAACCATAAGTATTGCGTGAGTGTTAGCAATTGTGAAAGACTAAATGATAGTTGAGTATGTGGGCTTGCTAAAAAGCTCTTATGTTGACTCTTTCCTATGTTATGATAAATTGAAATTTCTTCAATGACTGAGGTTATAGTTTGTTAGTTCTCAATGAAGTTTTTGAACCATACTTGACATTGTGAATAGATTGTTACTTGAGCAAAAGAAATCAGATGATAAAATATATATGTTGCTGTTATAAGAATGATCATGATGCCCTCATGTCCGTATTTTATTTTATCGACACCTTTGTCTCTAAACATGTGGACATATATTTTGATATCGGCTTCCGATTGAGGACAAGCGAGGTCTATGCTTGGGGGAGTTGATATGTACATTTTGCATCATGCTTTTATATCGATATTTATTGCATTATGGGCTGTTATTACACGTTATGTCACAATACTTATGACTATTCTCTCTTATTTTACAAGGTTTACGTGAAGAGGGAGAATGCCGTCAACTGGGATTCTGGGCTGGAAAAGGAGCAAATATTAGATACCTATTCTGCACAGCTCCAAAAGTCCTGAAACTTCACGAAAGTCTTTTTTGGAATTAATAAAAAATACTGCCAAAGGATTCGGTGTTAGGGGGCCCACACCCTGTTCATGAGGGTGGGGGCGCGCCCAGCCCCCTAGGGCACACCCCCTGCCTCGTGGGCCCCCTGACATGCCTTAGGTGCCCGTCTTCTTCTATATGAAGTCTTTTACCATGGAAAAAATCATAAGCAAGCTTATGGGACGAAACTCCGCTGCCACGAGGCGGAACCTTGGCGGAACCAATCTAGGGCTCCAGCGGAGCTGTTCTGCCGGGGAAACTTCCCTCCGGGAGGGGGAAATCATCGCCATCGTCTTCACCAACGATCCTCTCATCGGGAGGGGGTCAATCTCCATCAACATCTTCACTAGCACCATCTCCTCTCAAACCCTAGTTCATCTCTTGTATCCAATCTTTGTACCAAAACCTCAGATTGGTACCTGTGGGTAGCTAGTAGTGTTGATTACTCCTTGTAGTTGATGCTAGTTGGTTTATTTGGTGGAAGATCATATGTTCAGATCCTTAATGCATATCAATACCCCTCTGATTATGAACACGAATATGATTTGTGAGTAGTACGTTTGTTCCTGAGGACATGGGAGAAGTCTTGCTATAAGTAGTCATGTGAATTTGGTATTCGTTCGATATTTTGATAAGATGTATGTTGTCTATCCTCTAGTGGTGTTATGTGAATGTCGACTACATGACACTTCACCATTGTTTGGGCCTAGAGGAAGGCATTGGTAAGTACTAAGTAGATGATGGGTTGCTAGAGTGACAGAAGCTTAAACCCTAGTTTATGCGTTGCTTCGTAAGGGGCTGATTTGGATCCACATGTTTCATGCTATGGTTAGGTTTACCTTAATACTTCTTTTGTAGTTGAAGATGCTTGCAATAGGGGTTAATCATAAGTGGGATGCTTGTCCAAGAAAGGGCAGTACCCAAGCACCGGTCCACCCACATATCAAACTATCAAAGTAACGAACACGAATCATATGAGCGTGATGAAAACTAGCTTGACGATAATTCCCATGTGTCCTCGGGAGCGCTTTTCTCATCTAAGAACTTGTCCAGGCTTGTACTTTGGTACAAAAAGGATTGGGCCACCTTGCTGCAGCTTATTTACTTTCATTGCTTATTACCCGTTACAAATTATCTTATCACAAAACTATCTGTTACCTACAATTTCAGTGGTTGCAGAGAATACCTTACTGAAAATCGCTTGTCATTTCCTTCTGCTCCTCGTTGGGTTCGACACTCTTACTTATCGAAAGGACTACGATAGATCCCCTACACTTGTGGGTCATCAAATATACCCGAACCAACCCCTCAAAGGATTGTTTTACATAGTAGCAAGTGACAATAAATTTCAGCATGTAGTAATAATGTTTCCTTACCAATTTCCACTTACCAAGAGCGCTTCACTCCCCGGCAACGGCGCCAAAAAATTGCCTTGATGACCCAGAAGTGTATGGGGTCAATTGTATCCCTTTTCGATAAGTAAGAGTGTCGAACCCAATGAGCAGCAGAAGGAAATGACAAGTGGTTTTCAGCAAGGTAATGTCTGCAAGTGCTAAAATTGTAAGTAGCGGAGTAGTTTGGTAGCAAGATAATTTGTAACAAGCAAGTAACGATAGTAGTTAAAAAAGTGCAGCAAGATATCCCAATCCTTTTGAGGCAAAGGACAGTCCAAAACAGTTTCTTATGATAAGCAAAGTGTTCTTGAGGGTACACGGGAATTTCATCTAGTCACTTTCATCATGTTGGCTTAATTCGTGTTTAGTACTTTGATAATTTGATATGTGGGTGGACCGGTGCTTAGGTGCTGGTCTTAATTGAACAAACCTCCTACTTATGATTAACCCTCTCACAAGCATCCGCAACTATGAGAAAAGAATTAAGAATAAATTCTAACCATAGCATTAAACTTTTGGATCCAATCTGTCCTTTACGGAATAGCGCATAAAGTGGGGTTTAAGCTTATGTCACTCTGGCAACCCACCATCTAATAACTACTCCAAATGCATTCCCTTAGGCCCAAATATGGTGAAGTGTCATGTAGTCGACATTCACATGACACCACTAAGAGAATGGCAACATACATACCATCAAAATATCGAACACATATCAAGTTCACATGATTACTTGCAACATGATTTCTCCCATGACCACAAGAACGAAAGTAACTAGTCACAAATGATAAACATGCTCAATATCAGAAGGGTATTAAATAGCATAATGGATTTGAACATAAAATCTTCCACCAAATAAACCATATAGTGATCAACTACAAGATGTAATCAACACTACTAGTCACCCACGAGCACCAATCTATAGTTTTGATACAAAGATTGAACACAAGAGATGAACTAGGGTTTGAGAGGAGTTGGTGCTGCAAAGATATTGATGAAGATAACCCTCCCCAAGATGGGAGAGTTGTTGTTGATGATGATGAGGATGATTTCCCCCTCCGAGAGGGAAGTTCCCCCGGCGAAATCGCTCCACCGGAGGGCAAAAGTGCTCCTGCCCAAGTTCCGCCTCGAGGTGATGGCGCTTCGTCCAAAATGTCCTCCCCTTTTTTTTTTCTAGGTCAAAATGACTTATATACCAAAAGATGGGCACCGGAGGTGGGCGGAGGAGGGCAGCACCCACCAGGGCGCACCTGGGCCTCCTGGCGCACCCAGGTGGGCTGTGCCCACCTGGTGGCCCTCCTCTAGTACTTATTTGCTCCAATATTCCTTCATTATTCCATAAAAAATATTTGGGGAGTTTCAGCTCATTTGGAGTTGTGCAGAATAGGTACACTAAAAAAAAGACACATCCATGACATTTTGGGCCGAACGAATTTTTTCTCTCTCATACATATGACACTTCTATGACGATAATTGTGAGAAAACCCGGTATCATCATAGATGTGGTGGGCTCCTACTTCTATGACAAAAATTCATGACAGCAAATGGGCTTTTCGTCCGGGGCGGGCCGGAGACACAGCTGCATGACATTCTTTGGGCCGTCCATGACGGAAAAAACCATGGTAGAAGCGAGGGCGAGGAAAATTTCGGGGAGTTCCCGGTTACGATGGGTGGTCGGGGGCCGAGCGATGCACGTTTCTCTCGTACACGTACGCGCGTGTGTGCGAGGCGTTGGATCTAACTGAACCCGAGCGAGACATTGGACTCTAACTGAACCCGAGCAATTGCACTGGAGGCTACGCGTTACTGAACCCGAGCGATTGATCGATGGCTGCTAACTAAACCTGATCGAGCGATTCCTTCGCTACTGATGCTAACTAAAGTCGATCGATGCTGCCTCTCTGGATGAACAGTGAGCATTGCGGGGGGTTTGGATGAACAGGGAGCGGTGGGAGTGGATGAACAGGACCCGTGGCGTTGCCTCTGGATGAACAGGACCCCGATCGATCGAGCCGATTGGGGCTGGATGAACAGGACCCCTTGGAGGGCTGGATGAACAGGACGACCCCGTGGAGGGCTGGATGAATAGTAGACGATGGAGGGGTGGTTGAACAGGAGCCTGGGGAGAGGGGTGGTTGAACAGTAGTCGGTGGAGTAGCGAGTGGTGGAGGCTGGATGAACAGGAGCCCGTGGATGAACAGTCGCAGGTGGAGGCGGGAGGAGGTCGATGGTGGATGAACAGTAGCCCGTGGAGGCTGGAGGAGGTCGACAGTGGAGATGAACAGTATCCCGTGGAGTCCCGTTTTGTGGTACGCCACACCCCTCCCGATGAACAGGACCCCCGTTTTGACCTTAGTGCTCCAACACAAGTCCGTTTCGTCCATTTTGCGGTACGCCACACCCCTCCCGATTAACAGGACCGCCGTTTCGACCGTAGGAGGTCCGTTTCCTCCGTTTTGCGGTACGCCATACCCCTCCCGATCAACAGGACCCCCGTTTCGACCGTAGGAGGTCCATTTCCTCCGTTTTGCGGTACACCACACCCCTCCCGATGAACAGGATCCCGTTTCGAACATGGACGGTCAAACACAAGGCCGTTTCCTCCGTTCTACGGAACGCTGGGCCTTGTTTCCATCGCCTGTTCCGTCCAAGCCCTCCCGATGAACATGACCACGCATTCTATTCCGACCCAGCCGGTTGCCTCCCCATCAACACGACGACAACGCTGTCTCTCCGTTCTGACCCAGCCATGTACACGAGCCCTAGCCGTACGTATGTATGCGTGAGTAGGCATTCGAGACCCCGCCTGTATGTACACATACGTGGCCGTATTTTCTTTCTTGCACCTTGGCCGCTGTATGTACGTGTACATGCTACGTGCGCGCCTCTACTATGACACGTGCACGCCTCTACTACGACACGTGTGTCGGTGTCAAAACCAGCGGATCTCGGGTAGGGGGTCCCGAACTGTGCGTCTAAGGCTAATGGTAATAGGAGACTGGGGACACGATGTGCTACCCAGGTTCGGGCCCTCTCGATGGAGGTAATACCCTACTTCCTGCTTGATTGATCTTGATGATATGAGTATTACAAGAGTTGATCTACCACGAGATCAGAGAGGCTAAAACCCTAGAAGCTAGCCTATGGTATGATTGTTGATGATGATCGTCCTACGGACTAAACCCTCCGGTTTATATAGACACCGGAGGGGGCTAGGGTTACACAGAGTCGGTTTACACAGGAGGAGATCTACATCTGAATCCTCAAGCTTGCCTTCCACGCCAAGGAGAGTCCCATCCGGACACGGGATGAAGTCTTCTGTCTTGTATCATCATAGTACAACAGTCCGGCCAAAGTATATAGTCCGGCTGTCCGGATACCCACTTATCCAGGACTCCCTCAGTAGCCCCTGAACCAGGCTTCAATGACGATGAGTCCAACGCGTAAACTGTCTTCGGCATTGCGAGGCGGGTTCCATCTCCAAATAATCCAAGATAAATTCCGAACACAAGGACCGTGTCCAGCTCTGCAAGATAACATTCCATATACCACCGTAGAGAGAATAATAATAATCCACGAATTCAATCTGCTGACAATTCTTTGAAAAGTGACATCACGCCATGGTCCAGTTTTTATTCGAACCGTTCCTACATCTTGCTACCGCACACACCACGAGGCGGTTTCCTTGGAACGTCCCGTCAGAGCAGAGATCGTGTCCCCCCTCATTACGGGATTCTCATCAATACGGGTATGGGTAACCCAACCGTGCCTGTTGGCATGACCCCGTGTTTTTAGGCAAGTCCCGAACGACCACGTTTGGGGACGCTTGATATTCTCCCCCTTTATAAAGGAGTCGAGGCCTATCCCTCTATCTCCACGCTCGCACATCTCATGCCCTGAATTCAAACACCCAAAGCCCGAGCTTAAGCACCCCGGATCTTCGATCATGTCCGGATCTGACCATCAAGGCCGATGGATGGCCTCCTCCGTAACAGAGGAGGATATTGCGAAGCTCAGGGAGGTTGGGTATTTGACTGCCGATATCAAGCACAGGCTTCCTTCTCCCGAACAGGTTATCCCCACTCCCGAGACCAACGAGAGTATCGTATTTGTCTCCCACTTCCTTCGGGGCTTAGGTCTCACTCTTGATCCCTTCGTGAGGGGGCTTATGCACTACTACGGGCTAGATTTCCATGATCTAACTCTGGATACCATCCTCCACATCTCGTCATTTATCGTTGTGTGTGAAGCCTTCCTTCACATTGCCCCCCACTTTGGCTTATGGCTCAAGACTTTCGATGTGAAGATGAAGATAATTGAGGAGAGACACGCAGAGTGCGGAGGTGCCATAATAAGCAGGAACGCTGATACCCCGTGGCCCGAAGGCTCCTTCCCGGAGGTATCTGATTTATGGCAACGGAGGTGGTTCTATGTCACAGCTCCCCGAGGCTCAAAGTGGGCGGCCGCGCCTGCCTTCCGATCGGGCCCTCCACCTCAACTGGCATCATGGGCCAACGTGGGACTAAACTGGGGGCCTGCGGACGATGTACCAATTCTACAAAGCCTCATTCAGGAGCTCCTCGAGAGGGACATTAGTCTCGTCAAAATAATCCAAGTAATGCTAGTCTGGCGGATCCTGCCGTGCAAACGTCGGCCTCTCCGGGTGTCGGAATTCAATCCAGAAGGTCCGCAGACCATTCAACACTTCTTCGGCATGACGCCCAAAGGGATGTATAAGTTGTTCTTCGGACCACGAATAAAGTGTCCGGACACCACCGAGGATGCAGACCTGAGCTGCAATCGCCTCGATACCCAAGTAAGTAACCCTATAACTGAACACCTTGCTTATATTTGTCATGGAATTGATCTAAACACTGTCCACAACCAGGATTGGCTTAGAAAGGTGGAGAGGATCAGGTGTCCGGCCCCTCTTCCCGAAGGTTCGCCCGGCCCGGCAATGGCCAGGATTCTCGAACGGACACTTAGTCTGGTGCCACCAGAGAAAGCTGAAGGGGAGAGCGGGGAGGCCAAGAGGGGGCCTCACACACTGCACACCCAAACGAGGGGAATCAGCGCCTCCACAGAGGAGGAGAATCGGGGAGGCGACTCTGAGTTTTCCTCCCCCGCGGGAAGAAGAGGGCCACCTCCAAAGATTTGGAGACGGGGGCGCCTAAACAAGGGAAAAGTATTTCGCCAAAGGACCCTGCCTCGAAGGGCGCCCTCACGGTACAGCACCCGCCAACGGGCCAGCCCTCCATCGAGCTATAAGTTTAATTAAGCAAGGATCTTATTGCTTCTTCCTCTGAGAGTAATAACCAGGACCTGTTTTTGTAGTTCGGCCAATAGTTCGTCTCAACAGGGTTCGTCCTCAGGGGATCTTCTTCTGGAATGATGGAGAGTGAAACCCCACCAGACTCTCCGCCCCGTGGGGCGGGCGATCCTGAGGTATCATCACGGAGGAGTCAGGATCCAATGGGGCCAGAAGCTAACACTTCGGTCGCCCCGAGCCCAGCGCATTCGGCTCCCATGGCGGACAGCGAAAAGGGTCCGGGAGAGTCCGGAGTCCGGACGAACACGCTGACGGGCTTCCTGGAGTCAGCTGATCTCTTGGAGGGTCATCGTACCCTAATGGGTACGGTGTTGGAGAAAATCTCCTCCTCCACAAGCGGTTTAAACGAAGCTTTTAGGAGCCTGCTCAAAGGCTTTGAGGTAAGCCGCAATTTTTAGTTGAACCACACGCGATACATGCACTCTGTCTAGATAGTAGCCCCTGAGACTGCGGTTGCCAACCCATGGCAGAAAACGGAGGATCACACTCCCAGATTATGATCGCACCTGTATTGATGTGCAGGTTGCTAAGGGTTTGGCAACAGACCAGGCCGCTGAATGCGCCGAATTGAGGCGGCAGATTGACGTTGTGGAGGCCGATGTCACGCTTATGAACAAGCAATTCGAGGAGTCACATAGTATGCTTTCCTATATCCACATGTATTTTTGCAATTACGTTTGAAATACTAATGTGGTGTTATGTAGTTGCAGGCGGAGCTGCTGCCATTGAGGCCCTGAGGGAGGAGCTTGCTCTAGCCAAGGAACAAGCCCGGATTAGCAATGCGGCTGCTCTAAAGGCAGCCGAAGAATTAAGAGCCGAACATGTCGCTCGTCTCCGAAGTGAGAAGAAGATAGCCGAAATGGCTGTGGAGCTGAGGGACGCCACCGGCCGGTATGAGGTTGTCGAAAAGGAGAATCAAACAAAGGCGGCCGACCTGAAGAAGGCGATGGATTCGGCTAAAGAGATGCGTTCTCAGATTAGAGACGCACGGGAGGAACTTCAACAAGCCGGAGAAATCACGGCCGGAAGTCCTTATGTGTTGCAGATGAAGTTTTTAGATCCAAAGTATGCTCCATTGGATAATCTATGGAGCACCGCAGATGAGTATGCGGACTTGGCGAAGAGTGCGGCTGATGCGACCAAGTTATTCGAGGATCATGAGGATAACAAAATGGAGAAACTATTCTGGTCGCAATTTAATGCTCCAGCGCGCTCCTTGCCCTTGAGTGAGAAGATGGCCGCCATAGCCGAGCTCCATAGGCTGTCCGACCTTGCAATGAGGTCTGTAATAGACTATCTGTGGCCGAAGGAGCCGAAGCCGGATAGTTACTTTGGTTTGGTGCAACGATTATTTGGCACCTGAGCGCAGATTGATGCCATGAAGAGATCGGCGTGCATAGAGGGTGCACGGATGGCTTTTGCCCGCGTGAAGATGTACTGTGCGGATATGGAGGCCACCCGCATTGCAACCCGGGGTCCGGCTGGAAGCCAAGACCCAGCTGAGCACTACTTTGAGCAGGTCATATAAGGTGCCCGTAGAATAGAGTCTCAGTGTTCGAAGAATGTCATGTTTGAATGACAAACTTATTAGTTATGAACAATTATGTGTTTAATATGGAGGCTGTGTTTTATACTTTTGCCTGAAAGTATTATAATGTCTCCTGTATGGCTGTTTATGTATTCATATAGCATGAAAGTTAGCAGTCGTTGGCTTTAGCCCCCATGCGTAATGCGGGGGTGTTCGAGAAGATAGGCAGAAACACACTTGATCCAATGTCTTGGTCCATTAAGGAGGTGATTGCACATCGAACCAGGCAACCGGACTATATAGCTGTAACACTTTCGCTTAGCCATAGGAGTTGAAAGGTGGGGCTACTATATAGCCCCTGGTACTTCCGCGTGCATCCGGATACGGTGCGCATACTTGACCGGTAGACCGGTCCTTCGTTAATGTGGAGGAATCCTATAGATTCCGATGAGTCCTCGAGTGGTTGACCAGTCTCTCGCTATATCATGACAATCAGTTTTCGGCTTTCTCTACTGAGGTGCTCGTCCGGAATAACCAGGGCACAAACGCAGTAGTTCTCCTTTGGCCGCCTTAGCCGATAGAATGGAACGTAAGGCAGCAAACCCAGGAGCCGGGCTAACCCAACATTTGATCAAAGGCATGATTCAGAGCTGATGCATATAAGGCCAAACTCGTGACGCCGAACACTCCCGAAGGTATTCGGACTTTATAAAATATATTGGGCTAAACAATGCCCTTGACCCTGTGATTCCAGGTACGCGCACTGATCTGTCGTGGAAAAAAAGCCTAAAACGCCAGTGTCCCATACAGGTGTATGAAATACCCATGGCACGTTGAGCAACAAGAGACAGTAAAGAAGGTTTACGCAGGGGCTTAATCTAAAGAGAAACCTGTGGGCGGGGCCCTGCTGCACGTCTGCGCCTGTGTCTCTGTTGTGCCGTATCCTGGAAGGGTGTCGCACTTGTAGTGTCTGTAAAAAGGAAAAATGTGCGAAAAGTTAGTTATGCTCGAGAAGTGTTCGAGATCCGGCCTGTTAACGAGGCAAGCCAGATTGTGGGCTTGTGTTAAATGTTTTCAATCCCTCGTAGTATCTATGGGGACATATGACATCCCCTAGCTCAGGTTTATCTGAACCATTGTAAAAGATGGTGTATTGGTCTCATCTAACCGTGTCCGTGGTCTTAACGACCGGTCATGCGTTCCGGTGGGTGAGGCCGCCTAGAGTCCGGCAGCGGGAACTGCCGTATACCGTTCTGTGTTTCCGCTAACCATGATGACGCCGCGTGGACCGGGCATCTTGAGTTTAAGGTAGGCATAGTTTGGTACTGCGTTAAAGCAAGCGAAGGCCGGCCTTCCAAGTAATGCATGATAATCGCTGCTGAAGGGAGCTATATTGAAGAGTAAGTTCTGGCGTCTGAAGTTGTCAGGAGAACCGAATGTTACTTCTAACACGAGGGATCCCCAACAATGGGCCACAACGCCTGGAATTACTCCATTGAAGGTGGCGTTATTTTGATTTATTCTGGATGGGTCTATCCCCATCCTGCGGATGGTGTCTTGATATATCAAATTAAGACTACTGCCGCCGTCCATTAGGACGCGAGTGAGATGGTATACATCGATTATTGGGTTGAGCACCAAGGCAGCCGATCCTCCGAGCCGGATACTGGCTGGGTAGTCCCTGTGATCAAAAGTGAGCGGGCAAGTTGCCTAGGGATTAAATTGGGGGGCCACGAACTCTGCGTGAGTTGCGTGTATCATGTTTACCGTTTTGACTTCCAGTGGGAATTGTTTCTGGCCCCTGGTGTTCGGCTGGCGAGGCTCATCCTCGTCTTCGCTTGGTGTTTCCCTTCCCTTGTGTTCGGTGTTTAACTTGTCGGCCTGCTTGAAGACCCAACTTTCTCTGTGGGTATGATTTGCAGGTTTGTCGGAAGTGCCATGGATTTGGCACAATCTGTCCAGGACTTTGTTCAGGTCGGATGGTTCCTCTTTACTGCCGTTAAGTGGTTTTTTTCCTTGACCGGGTCGAGAGCCCCTGAATCCGGCGTTGAACACTGTGTTGTCCGGACTGTCGTTATTCCGATGTTTGTTCTTGGTGTGCCGTGGCTTCCTGTTGCCATCTCGGATTTCGGATGTGCCTGGGTCACTGGTGCCTTTACGGGCCAACCAGCTGTCATCGCCCGCGTAAAATCGGGTCATGAGGCTTGTTAAGGCTGCCATCATTCTTTTCTTTTCTTGGCCGAGGTGTCTAGCAAGCCACTCATCTCGGATACTGTGTTTGAAGGCCGCTAAGGCTTCGGCGTCCGGACAGTCAACAATTTGATTCTTCTTAGTGAGGAATCTGTTCCAAAGTTTGCGGGCTGACTCTCCAGGCTGCTGTATTATGTGACTTAAATCGTCCGCATCTGGAGGCCGGACATAGGTCCCTTGAAAGTTGGCCCTGAAAGCATCCTCAAGTTCCTCCCAACTTCCAATTGAGTTTTCGGGGAGGCTTTTCAACCAATGACGAGCTGGTCCTTTTAACTTGAGGGGGAGGTATTTGATGGCGTGGAGGTCGTCCCCACGAGCCATGTGTATGTGAAGGATAAAATCTTCAATCCAGACCCCGGCATCCGTCGTTCCATCGTATGACTCTATATTCACGGGTTTGAATCCCTGTGGAATCTCATGATCCAGCACCTCATCCGTGAAGCACAGGGGGTGTGCAGCCCCTCCGTATCTGGCCGTGTCACGGCCTGCTGCCGGCTGTTGTTGCTCCCGGTGTTGATTCCGGACTGGTATTCGATCGGCATGATCGTTGTGGTGACCATAATCCCGCGTCGGTGCCTGTCCCCTGGACCCATAGATGGACCTGGCCGCACTGGCCTTTTTGTCCAGGAGCTCTCGTAAATCATGTGCGGTATCCGTGGCTGCTCTATCGCGGTCATGAGGTGGTTGGTCCGGCTGAGTAGCCGTATTATTTTTGGGCCGAGTGGGTGCTGCGGCTTCATTGTCGAATTCGGGTAGCAGCTTGTGCTTTGGGTAGCTCTTTGTGTGGCGATATCGCCATGTTTTCCTTCGGTGTTCAGCACCTTATTCCATCGTCGGTTGAGCGTATCTTGCGCGGCCTTGAGTCTTTGCTTCTGCTTCTTCAGGCTCTGCACTGTGGCCAGGAGTTTTCTGCAGAGTTTGTCTTGCTTTGAATGTTCTTCTGGGATGATGAATGCATCATCAACCGGACTGTTATCTTGTTTGGAGGTAGCATGATGAGTCCGGGGGTCTGGAGGAACAGATTTCCTGAGGAGAGGAGTCTGTGTTCGGCTCCAATGCCGATGAGGATGCGGCCTTCGGGGCGGGGTCCATCCATCGCGTCCTTGGAAGGCACGACCTGCTCTGGAACAAAGTCTAGAGCGGTGGCAGCTGTGATGTTCCGAATACTGTCCGACTGCAGATCTAGGTCATGCTCGTCGTGATTGTTTGGCGCTCCTAACACGGGCCCAAATCCGTCGAAGATCGAGTCTCCGTGGATGTCGGCAGTGTAGTTTAGGTTTCCAAACCTGACCTGATGGACAGGGGCGTAGCTATCGATCTGCTCCAGATGGCCAAGCGAATTGGCCCGCAGTGCGAAGCCGACGAAAATGAAGATCTGTCCGGGGAGAAAAGTCTTGCCCAGGACCGCGTGGTTGAAGGTTGGAGAAGCCATCTAACCTTGTAGCAATGACACAGAGGAACTCTCAATGAAAGCACCAATGTCGGTGTCAAAACTAGCGGATCTCGGGTAGGGGGTCCTGAACTGTGCGTCTAAGGATAATGGTAACATGAGACTGGGGACACGATGTTTTACCCAGGTTCGGGCCCTCTCGATGGAGGTAATACCCTACTTCCTGCTTCATTGATCTTGATGATATGAGTATTACAAGAGTTGATCTACCATGAGATCAGAGAGGCTAAAACCCTAGAAGCTAGCCTATGGTATGATTGTTGATGATGATCGTCCTACGGACTAAACCCTCTGGTTTATATTGACACCGGAGGGGGCTAGGGTTACACAGAGTCGGTTTACAGAGGAGGAGATCTACATCCGAATCCTCAAGCTTGCCTTCCACGCCAAGGAGAGTCCCATCCGGACACGGGACAAAGTCTTCTGTCTTGTATCTTCATAGTCCAACAGTCCGGCCAAAGTATATAGTCTGGCTGTCCAGATACCCCCTTATCAGGACTCCCTCAACATGCGCGCCTCTACATCCACCAGTATGTACGTACACGTTGGCGACCAGAATGACAATGCTACGTACCCTTCGACCAGGTGGGTCCCGACTGTCAAGCACTTCCTTGCATGCGAAGATGTAGCTGGTGGGTCCCAGCAATCAGGGTCGCAATTCGTTTTTTTCGGACGCACTTCCTTGCGTGCGAAGATGTAGCTGGTGGGTCCCAGCAGTCAGGGGGGCGAATCGTTTTTTTTCCCGGACGCACTTCCTTGTGTGCGAAGATGTAGCTGGTGGGTCCCAGCAGTCAGGGGGAAAACATTTTTTGCAAAATATGATGGCCCGTCCGGTGTGTCCCTGTTGTCAGGTGGAGGAATAGTTATTTTGCGCGTAATAAGGAGGCACTTCCTTGCTGCGGCCGTGAACCCAGCTGTCAGCCTTTCCACGTATAGTCCACTTCAGATGCATGTCGGTCGTTGACCATGTTGACCAGGCCACGCCGAGAGCACCAGGGTGGTGGACAACGGCGAGGCCTAGGAAGGGAACGAGACGGAGGCAGGGAAGACTCGACAGTTGTTTCCCACACGGAGGGGAGTACGACTGTACGAGGGTTTACTGGTTCGTCTGCCGTTGCTAGAGAATAGCAGCAGGTGTGGGTGAGTAGAGGGATGGCTAGGCCAGCGATGGGAGTACGATGGAGCGGTGAGGCCTGCGCGGCAGCACAGCCGGCCGCGGGGAGGAGGGAGAAGGCACTCCCGCCGGTGCTTGTTTGAGCGGCTAGAGCAGGAAGAGCAGAGATTGAAGAAGCACGATGGTCGTTGGATGGAAATCCAACAGTCACTGCTTGTGCATCAACCTTTTTTTAGGAAAGCCTCAATTCTGTGGAAAACAGCATACAACCCATCTGCGATTATTTCTAATAATTTACAGCCCATTTGCTAATTCTTAAGGTTTTTTGGAGCCCATATTATTTTTGTTAGCATTACAACCCATATTGTGGCCACGGTTAAAAAATTATACGTAATTTTGCATATTTCGGTGCGGTCCGAACTGTTTTTAATCCCGAAATTTCGAGTCACATTCAAACTGATTATAAAAATAAATGTATATCAATATAAAATCCAAGAAATTGTCCATGCATAAAAATCAATGCAATTTAAAATCTCGAAATGAAAAAAAAGAAATTTGAAACTAATTGCCGGTTTGATGTGTTTTAAAAATCTACAACCCATTTCTCATTACTGATAGGCCATTTTCTCGGCCAGCCGAATGAAGCTCTCCTCGTCTTGAAAGATTTGCAGCCCAACAGGCCTGACAAAGCGACTTACTTGGCAAATCACAAAAAAACTGGGCTGTGGCCGTGGACCCAGCTGTCAGCCTCTCCACGTACAGTACTCTTCCGATGGAAGTCGGCCGTTAACCACATTGACCACGCCGCGCTGAGAGCACCAAGGCGGTGGACGATGGCGATGCCTATGAAGGGGAAGACGCGGAGCCAGGGAAGACGCGGCAATGGATGCTCACACGGAGAGGAGTACAAGGGTTCACTGGTTCGGCTGCAGCGTGAGGCTGCCGTCGCCGCAGAATAACAGGGGTGTGGGTGAGTAGAGGGATGCTCTAGGATAGCGGTGGGAGTAGTAGGGGGCGGAGAGGCCTCCACGGCATCTCAGCCGGCCACGAGAGGCAGGAAAACACGGCATGACCGGTGCTGCTTTAGGAGGCTGGAGCAAGAAGACCAGAGGTTGAAGAAGCACTACGGCCGTTGGATGGACATCGTACGGTCACTGCAGCTAGAATCGTTTATATTGACTAAGTTGACAAAGCCCTTGGTATGCGTCAACTTAGTAGGCCCACAGGTCAGCCTCGGAAACGGTGCGCCCCAGATGTTAGGCGGAGGAATCATTTTTGGGGCGGCCGAAGCTAGTATATCCGAGATTGAAGAAGAAGCATTACATCTATTGGATAGACATCCAACGGCCACTACTGCTAGAACCGTGTGTTGACTATAATAACTTGACAAAGCCTTGCATACGCGTCAACCTTTTTTTAGGGGACGTGTCAACTTAGTAGGCCCACAAGTGTGTGGCAGAGAACTTATAGCCCATTTGCGATGTGTAACAATGTACAACCCATTTTTGAATTCTAATGGAATTTACTACAGCCCATTTACAGTTTGTTAAAAGTACAACCCATTTTATCGCTAGGACAACGATTAATAATTTCAACCAACCGTACAAGACAGAAGTCAATAAAATTTTCCCACATTTTGATGGGATCCGAAATATTTTTATCCTGAAATTTCTAGTCAGATTAAATATAATTTGTATTACATAAAAATCCAACGAAACATTGCACGCGCAATAATTAAAAATTAAGATTTTCAAAATCCATAAATAATATTTTATAAACTAATTTCGTGTTTGGTGCATTTTTTTATAGTTACTGCCCAGTTTTTATAATTACATCCCACTTATTATTTTTGAAAGCTCATTTTCCTGTTAAGCCTAATGCATAAAATTTGCAGCCCAGCGGGGCGGAGAATAACAAGTTGACCTTGCCTGGGTATTCCTCAAAAAAACGTATAGCTGGGCTAGCCATTTCCATCTTGAAAATATTAATATCTGGGCTGGATATCTGGCTTGGGCTAGACGGGCCACAGCTCGCCCAGTTAATACCCTGCTCTCCTTTGAACAACAATGAAAACATCACCAAGAAAAACTTTGCAGTGCTCACGCCTCAAAAACACAGATACTCCTCGAGCTGCTTGGTCCCAGCTGTCGGTCACACCTTGTGCAATTCTCCCGTTTATATTGACTACATAGGTTGACAATGGTGTGGGACCATGATGTCAGGAAACCAGGAGGAAGCAAAAAAAATATAGTTGTACATAATAAGGAGGCACTTGCGTATATACGGCAATGGCCCTACTGGGCCCCTACTGTCATCCAATCAAAATAAAGTCATCTCCTGAATCCTCATGTTCGTTGACCATGTTAACAATGCTAGGCACCACGGCGAGCGCAACAACTCGACGGACGATAGGGAGGGCCTCGCGGGCCCTTACGGATAGTCTGATACAGCGCCCGCTGCTCATTCAGGAAGCCAGGATCATCGGACACCTATGAGCACCTTCGAGAGACTAAGACGGCATGAAACAGTAAGGCCACGCTTGGGAGCTCTGGTTTATTTCACACATGTATTAGGATACAAGTGCAATTTACTCGTCATCGGAAACAATGCATTAAATACAGGCGTAATGAAACCGAGGGCCCGAGGTCTGTAAGTAAAACTGGCAGGTTATGCGTGTAATTTGAGAGGCCAGTGTATATTTTACTATTAGTCGAAATCAACCAACCAAGCGCTTCGCCCGAGACAATCTGCTTTTATTTATAAGCATCAGTTTTACAAGCAGTTTTGGTTGGAAAACAACAATCCAATCACGGCCTAAGATGATGAGTTGGTCAGAAGATCATATGATTTCACGTCTAACCTACCCGACTTGTCGTATAGGCTATGAATGAAACATAAGACGATGAACTTCTTAAGCACGGAAACAACAGAAGAGGATGATCTTCATAACAAGCAAATCACTGGCATTAGATCAACATGCAAAACAATACGAAGCATTATTCTCAGGAGGCACGGTGAACAGCTCGTGATGTCGCATGCCACAACATTCCAAGCTCAACTTTGCAATCAAACACAAGTCCTGGCATTACATAGACAATTAAGAACAAACTCTTAACACAGTAATATCTCAGCAGCGTAACTATTTACTTCTAAAACTGAACACAGGAATACGAAAAAACGATCGGCGCTGCTCACACCAAAGGGCGTCCCACTCAAAAATATCAATGACCAAATTTTGACAAGGTTTTCCAACTCTAATAGATATTGCACAAGGCCTAGCATTACATAGACAATATTCAGAACAAACTCTTAACAAAGGAATATCTCAGCAGAGTAACTGTTTACTTCTAAACTGAACACAGAACAAACTCTTAACAAAGGAATATCTCAGGCGCGGCTCGGGCAGAAAAACGATCGACACTGTTCACAACAAAAGGCGTCCCACTCAAAAATATCAAATGCATGTCTTCTTGCTAACATCAACAATTAAAATTTAACAAGCTTTTCCCATTCAAAAATTTGTAATGCCTATGATCGTGGAGTCCTGTCATGGCTTCTTATACTTGTTTGGGCACTTTTTGAGTTGCCGATGCTCTCTGCAGACTAGTCATGTCACCAACGTCTAATAATACTCTGTAAAGCTTCTCGGTCATTCCTTCTGTAATGTAGCGCAAACAGTGACTGCTTCTTTCTGCAAAGTGAAACGACCAACTGGACCCAGTAATGCAGCAGTTTGCCTTGGACACATTGGCTCCTTTTGTGCAGTTCAACTGAAATCAAAGTCGGAATAAAACCGAGCTTTAATTTGATATCCCTGTAAGCAACAATAGGTATAAGGGAAACAATTACTGAGAAATAACGGTTGATGACTTGTACTCCCAGAAGAAAAGCATCTACTGATCTACCTTATCTTAATGGGAAACAAAGCAGGAGAGTAGCAATTCTCCATCAGTGTGATTCATTCATATTGACTGAGACATTATCTTAACAATGCCTTGTTTCAACATTTATAAAGAACGACAAAGCAAAAAAGTACCATTCCTAAAACAATGCGACTGATTCATTTTAACAGAGACATTATCTTAACAATACCTTGGTTAAACATGTAGAAAGAACTACAAAGCAGGATAGTACCATTCCTAAAACAATGCGACTGATTCGTTTTAACAAAGGCAAAAAAGAAATCAATTACTGGCCAATAAAGGAGGATGAAACACGCTGCCACAAAAATGGTAATCCCGCCAATCCCTAACAAGTGTTGCAGTTAATTAATTCTGAGAGTGGCATTGCTTAATTTTTCTAGCGGCATTAGATTAACAAAAAGCATAAACAGTTCCAGGGGAGAGTGGGCGCAACAACAGCATATCTGCGTTGGTCCCATATTTGTTCTCTTTGAACCTTTTTCCTATGGGAGGGCAGCAAATTTAGTACTGCAAAAAATACCCGACCCCCCAGTTTCTTTCTGTTACAGATGTGTGTACTGGGTTACCCCCTTTTTCCCTTTTCGACCAACAAAGCGGCTGGATAGCCAGTCTATACTACTTTCCGTCCTTCCTTTCCTCATTGAACCACGTACTAGATTCATGCTCCACCCCACCGCACCCTTCTTTCCTCTTTGAACCAAGACCTAGATTCGACTACAGATCGAAAAAGATCCACATGCATCTAGAGCAATGACGGTTTCGAAGAAACTTATACCTTAGGGTCGTCGGGATGTGGCAAGGCGTGCGGCGGGAGGCCGGATCTGCCCACACTACATACGACAGCGAGGAAGAAGGGGTCGGTGGCCGTCCCGCACAGGCGCTGGGTGAAAGAGAACATCGCAACCGGTAGTGGATTTCCTCCCTCGTCGAAGGCGATAGAGTGAACACTGCACCTCCTCCCCTTCCCGGTGCGACGGGATCCGGATGCCTCCTTCACCAGCTATGAGGGGGGAGAGAGAGAGAGACAAGAGGACAACACAGTCTTGTTTAGATCTAGTGAAGAGAGGGTGAGAGACTATGAATATAGCAAACCCTAGCAAAGGAATGCTGAGCCTCTAGCGTGTATATATATGTAGTGCGGCGAGAGCGTGGAGAGTGCAAACCCTAGCAAACAAGTGCTCAGGCTCCAGCTTATATATATACTATAGTACGAACTGAGCTCCGGTGCCTTAACTGCACCTGCTTTTGGCTGTATGACAGGTGGGCCAGCCACATTTTGGGCCCACCTGTCATAAACCCGAAGGCAGGTTGAAGTAAATGAAGCTGCGTCCATATAGTACTCGTGTATACGACCAATATATAGTGGAGTGGTTTTCTTATTCTCTCCATAACAATCGTTTTAAATTGTGTAAGTACGAAATGAAACTCTTTATTTAACGTACCACTGAAGAAAACTACTAAGTACTCCCTCTGTCCCATAATGTAAGACGTTTTTTCCTATTAAGTTGGTGTCAAAAAAACATCTTATATTATGGGACGGAGGGAGTACTTCCGATGAACTAATGATCCACACGTCCTGGTCGCACTTCCTGTCCTTCACGTGCGGTACACTACCCTTCCTTAAGAGAACAACCACACATGCGTCAATTTATCGGAAACGTGTGAGACTGTGTACAAATAAAGAATTTTAATTTCAATTATCGGAAAGGTTTGAGAGTATGTACAGTTTTCCCTCTCTAATAATTATGGTTTGTTGTGTTCGGCCTAAACTTGGTCAAACTTTACAAAGTTTGACTTCAGTCAAATCTAATATGCGGAGTAAATAAAATTGGAGGGCTACTACGTCCATCCGGGTTTTTAGTCCATACCATTTTTCCAATCAAAGTTAATAGTTGGACAAATAAAATTACATGGGAGCTGGAGACAAAGTTGTGAGAAGGCTTAGAAATCAATACAAAACTTATGCTCTTAGAACCAACGTCGATCCTTCTTCGAGGAAACATTTGGTTCATAGCCAATTGTGTGATAAAATTGCACCAACATGAAAGACGACTGCGTCTCCAACGCAACCAAGGTGAACTGACGAAGGATATCATCTTTGTGGGTAACAAGCAAAGAGCACTAATGGAAGACATATTGTTTTTCATTGAAAATCGACCAGCTTCACCAGCCGATGCAACCATGAGGCGCAACCATGAGCATCGATAGGTAATCGTGGTGATGCATCATCCATTTGGCATCAAGTTTGGGTGAGGCACCTATGGAGTTTGACAAATCCTCACTGTGGTCTATTTCTTCTTAGTAATCAAGCTCGAGAACGGAAGAACCACGTGGCAGAGGACGGTGAGGCGGAACAACAATGGCCATCCAATTTTGTGCAGTTCCACTAAAATTTAGGAAGACATGCCCGAGTATGGAGATACGCATCGCTGTTTCCAAAAATATAAAAAAGGGATATAGTGTTGTTACTTTGTTTTACAAGATTAACAACGACATCTCAATTGTAAATAAGAATTAATGAAATTACACCAATAAACAGAAGCATCATGATTATCTAGATGGGAATTAACCTAGGATACCCAAGAAAAAAAGCATTTCTTCATTTAACCAGTGATGGTATTAGATTAGCAGCAGCAATATGAGCATATGGACAATGACCGCACAACCGCCTTTCAGCATTTGTCAAAACAACATGTATACCTCCACCGAGGCATAAATCAGGACAACTTTTCAAGAGGCATTTCCTCTATAATAGTAGGTGATGTTGGACCAGCCGACGAACCCTAGCTACTATACATGGGGAGCTGGGGAGTAGTCGCATAGAAGAAAACCCGCATGCAGCAACCTGGGGAGCTGGACGAGTACAAGAAGTTATACCTTAGGTGGGCGAGATGTCGCTTTAGGTGGGCGGGCGGGATCTTCCCACACGACGACACCGAACAAGGGCGCGGAGGACCTTCGTCCGTGCTAGCGCCGGCTCTGGGAGGATGGTGTGCATCGGCTTCCTCCATCGCCGACGGCGACAACGTCAATGCTGCACCTCCTCACCTCCCGCAGCGGACGGGATTCGACCGGATCTGTGACCACCGGTGAGGAGAGAGATAGAGTGGACCTGTCATCTTGTTTTGATATGGAGAGGGTGAGAGAGCGAGACGTGAGAAACTCTATCAAACAAGAGGCTATAATGGAGTAAAAAACCTCTCCATAGCAGTGGTTTTAAATAGAGTACGCGCGTTCCGGAAAAAAGAAACGAAAACTGGCGGACAATTTTTTAACGTACCAAGAAAGAAAACTCGATCAAAAACACGCCCCGCTTCCAGGTCGCGAGAGTCGTCGCGCGCACACACATAGACATAGACATGCATATCCGTGTTTACGTAAAATTTCATTTCCATCTCCAATCATATTTGTCCAACTGGCACATTATTTACGTTGTTATAATTACATACGCAGCAATATTAACATACAACATCTCTTGTTTGCAGGCATCCGGACCGCTGCCACGACCGCTCCTGACCAACTCGAACCCTCTGCATCACCCGTGCGTGCTTCCCGCCCGAAATGGTCAGTGCCGCATTCATGCCCGGCCAGAGCGGACGCGACCTCTCACTGGCGGCGGCATTGAAGCGACGCACCGGCCAAGAGAGCGTCGTCCGCGCCGCTTCCTGGTGCACACGACTGCTCCGCATTCAAAGGTCGCAATAGCCGGCCACAACATGCATGTAAAAAGTTCTTGGGGGTCCATGCTATAGCTAGCTGTCCTCCCCCAACTCGACAATCTCTTCCTGTAGAGTAGTGCTAGTACTCCATGGCACGATCGTATACTCGGTTTGCGGTGAGTGGCATGCCGAGCGACCATGTGGGGTCGAGCCGTGGAGGAGGGTGAGACACGAACGCGATAGACGTGATTTAAACGTTGGTTTTGCTCGATGGCGCGATCCAACGAAAAGAAACATTGGTTTCTCTCCGTTTCCATTTTTTCTCCGGAAAAATGGAAACTTTCCAGTCCATTTTCATTCCTACTCCAAGGTTGCCCTGTTACAACATTCCATCAAATACAAAGGAAAACTAACATGCATGCTAATGCATCTCAATGATTCATAGATCATAGACAATATTTACTTCAGAACTAAAGACAAGAGTTGTGAGAGCGTGTATGAAAGAAAAACTACTGATGGGTTCACTACGACTTAAACTCTAAACCCTAAACAGGATTTAATTTCCTGGCCAGGTAGAACCCGTCGAAGGAAAGATGGCTGGCACCCTTGGATCATATGATGCTTTTGTGTAGTTCCACTAAAATCGAGCTGAGCATCCCTGATAGCAAAGATATTGAAGAAGTGTGATTAGAATAATAGTATTGACACTAGTTCATGAGACATAAACTCATCACAAGTAGAAGCCGGTAGAAGTAGAGAAAGATCGACATGGAGATAGAGCTACATGGGGAGCTGCGGCAGTGGAGCAAGCCGGCTCCAAAAGGAAGATGGACTACCTGGGACGTCGGGCTGTAGCTAGAAGGGCGGTTGGGACGCGGCATCGGCCCATACCGCGGTGACCCCCGATTGGGACACACCGACTGTGGGTTTTCTCCCTCGCTAATGTCGATGCGTCTACGCAGAACATTGTTCCCTTCCCCGAGCTGCAGGATCAGGCTGGATATGTGACCAGCGGTGGGGCTACCGTCATTCTATGCTTGTGAAGAGAGCAACCCAAGCAAGCAGGCTTGTAGCTTAGGCTCCTGCTAGTGTATATATAGTGGTTTTCCTTTTCTCTCCATATCAACCATTTTATATTGCATACGTGCCATTGAAGAGTGAAATGATGGTTGCTTCTTCCGACTAACTTACTGTGTGATTTGACTGCTCCTTAGTGGCCCCTACACGTACTCCCCCTACGTGTATGCAACACTGACACGTACACATGGAGGCAAAAACACGCGCGACACCCTAATGCATGCATGTCCGAGCACACGATGGAACACACATGGTCATGCTCAAGTGCTCAACCTACACGTGCATGCACACACATACTCAGCCAGGGTGAGCTAGTGACCATATAAAGACCGGAAAATGTATATATTGAGCGCAATGAGCGTATTATGAAGTCCACTGACCGTATTTTTACAAATATACAGTGACAGACAGTTTATTTATCTCGTTTGAAATTAAGCCATATTAACCGGAGAGGAGGCAGTATGGACTAGCATTACTTTGCTGTGTCCCATCAACTTGCCGAACAAGGAGAAGCTTGCAGGACGGGAGAAGCTTGCGCGCGGTGGCTTGCAGGACAAGGAGAAACTTTTGAGTAATGCTGTGGACGTGCAACAGTTAATTCGATGTCAGATTGCCAGAAGCATACACTGGCCCTGTTTGGATACTCT
This sequence comes from Triticum aestivum, assembly GCF_018294505.1. Lineage (NCBI taxonomy): Eukaryota > Viridiplantae > Streptophyta > Magnoliopsida > Poales > Poaceae > Triticum > Triticum aestivum. The sequence goes on from NC_057807.1 coordinate 599,648,958, forward strand.
AACTCAGTTAGAGGTTAGAGTTAGATTCTAACCCTAAACTAACCCTGAACTAACTCTAAACAAAGAGGTGTTTGGATGGTAGGATTAGATGGAGCACGGATACGGCGAGGCGCCTTCACAGGCGGTGCGATAGGGAGGGAGGGAGAGGATGAGAAGCTTCGAGGAAGTGGGGAAAGATATGTTGCAGGAAGAGCGAGAGAAAAATGTGTTTTTTAATGGCCCCAAGAAGAACTAACCCGAATAAGCACCTCTTGGGTGGGTTAGCTTTTTTGGATGAGTTAGATGCATCTAACCCAAACTAATCCTCCTGTTTGGATACTTTTGGGTTAGTTGAGTCCAAACTAACCAAAACTAACTCTAACCCATGGATCCAAAAAGGGCCTACTATACTAGTACTACTATTATTGTTCGACTTCCTGAAGAGGCGAACAACCAAGCGCAAAGTAGGATAGTTACTTCTTTGATGTGTCCCCTCAACTCTCCGAACAAGGAGAAGCTTGCTTACTATTACACCTCTCCCTCGCCCATGCGCGCGGTGGCTTGCAGGACAAGGAGAGGGTTTTGACTACAGCGCCCTCTACCTCTCCCTCTCCCTCGCCCTCGCCCTCGCGGCGGACGTGCAACAGTTCAATCGGTGTCAGATTGCCAGAAGCATATTGTACTGTAGTATCATCATTGTTGGACCTTCCGAAGAGGCGAAGAGCCAAGTATGCACTATACTAGTACTAGGAACCGGATGGAGGAGCGTCTGCACTCTTATTATATTTTTAAAATGTGCTAAAGCAATCTTCAACACATTTGGTTCTCTTCGAGGGTTCTCGCATGTGATAATGGAAGTTGATTGCATGGAACACTCGCCACAATTCTCGCTTAATTTTGTCTCATATCCTGTTACAAATAGGAGCGCTCGGTAATATTTCCTTTTTTTTTGTTATTCAGCATGTAAACAGGTCAGCAAACCTTGCGACGCATCTTTGTGCGAACCGTGCTTGCTGCACTTTGAATGTGGCCGAGAGCTGGCTTGATGAAACACCTCGCTTCCTACTTCTTTTCTTGAGGGATACCTCGCTTCCTAGTGACCAGTGTCTTGGCTGATCATCCTAAGAATGCTTATATATGAATAAAGCTCTCTCATTTACCCGCAAAAAAGATTAAGCCATATTAACTGGAAAGGAGGGAGTATGGACTAGCACTACTTTTCTGTGTGTCCCGTCAACTCGCAGAACAAGGAGAAGCTTGCAAGACAAGGTGAAGCTCGCTTACGCCTTTTGACTAATCCAACCTACCCTCGGTGGACATGCATCAGTCCATTCGGTGTCAGATTGTCAGAGGCATACACTGTAGTACCCAACATGCAAAGTACCATCATTGTTCAACTTCACGAAGAGGCGAAGAGCCAAGCGAAAGGTTTAGTAGTACAAGTAGTACTACTACTAGAACCGCATGGTGGAGCGTATGTACTATTATTTATTTTAATCTCTGATAAATTACACGTTTATTCAGGAGAAGGGCAGAAAACGGCAGCCCAACATGTAATTATATCGATAAACCAACCATGCTCGAATATATATTGGCCTCCGTGCAAGTCCGTCTGTGTGTACTCGCTCCTCGTCTCTCTCAAGGAACGACGGGTTGGCCATTTTTGCCGTCAATTGAGATCGGTTTGCTCACACTCCTGTCCCGCATGTCAGTTATATGCAAAGACGAGGTGCGTTGACCGACTGGCCATACGCGTACTTGGTTTTGCACCTTCATATACTACTCCTCCCTCTATCACAGTTTACAGGGCGCGCTTCATCATGATGCATTTCTCTCAATGCATTTCCACCACCAGAGAGACTTTAGACGCGTTTGGTTTAATGCTCAATTAATTAGGGCGTGGTAACCGCAATCAAGTCCACAATTTTCTCTCGATGTACTACTCCCTCCTTTCCGGTTTATAGGGCTTATCTCAAAATTTTAGTTTTTCCATTTTATAAGGCTCAATTTGGTTGTTTCCCATCACATGTTCAGATTCCAAGGTGCATTAAATCCTTGCATGCAAGTATTAAGAGAAAATTGACCAATGCATGTAATTTATGCATGTATGCATTGCAATTAATGCATTGGTAAACATACTTTTTTGAGGAAAACAAGAGCATTAATTTGGGTGCTTTTGCAAACTCCAAAAGATATTCCACCACTCACCATCTACTCCTACCTTGGTTGGTGATATTTTTGAATTGAGCCTTATAAACCGGAAAGGAGGGAGTACTACGGAGTGGAGTAAGTGCATGCATGTGTGTACCCGGGGTTGAAGCACTGCATGCATGTGTCATGTGTGTACGCATTATTTCCTCTAGTAATAGACGCGGTGCTATAACTACTAATGCTATTTTTCAGGCCGATCGCTAGTCGCCTTGGTCCCATAGATTTTTTCTTTTTTCTGAAGCGCGCTCTATAAAACTGTGACGGATGGAGTAGTATGAGCGGATTCAAAGAAGAGTGTATTGATGGTTGCTTCTTCCGAGAAACATATAGTGGGAAAGGGGGGCTTATGATTTGACTGCTCATTACTCACTATTAATGCGGCGCAATGACCGGGTTGAGTCTCCCATGCGGTTGTGCACTACCCCCTCGGTTCATAAATACACTCCAGAGTATTTGTCTTTCTAGAGATTTCAACGAGTGACTACTCAAATGTTTGTCTTTTTAGAGATTCAAATGGACTACTACATATGGATGTATATAGACATATTTTAGAGTGTAGATTCACTCATTTTGCTCCGTATGTAGTCACCTGTTGAAATCTCTAGAAAGACAAATAGAGTATTTAGGAACGGAGGGAGTACACATACGAAGAAAAATGAGTGAATCTACACTCTAAAATATGCCCATTTGAAATTTGTAAAAAGACAAATATTTAGGAATGAAGGAGTATAATTTTGTGCATGGCACATGGACCCAGATGCTGAAGAGGCTTCTGGCTATGCTACCAAGCTTCCAACATTTGTTTACATAATTGACGTACTATACAAATAATTTTCCAGCGACATGAAATTGTACAATGGTGTGAGCATTCAGCTTTTGTTTCATGTGTCGTGCCATCGATGCTCTTTTGGAAACAATAAAAAACTAACTTCCTTGCTAATGCATCTCAATTATTAGCAGATCAGAGCTAATGTTTACATCACGACTGAAGACAAAGTTGTGAGAAGGTGTTAAATTAAAATTGATCCATGCTTTCATTGGCAGCAGCATCCACCCAGCTCTGTCTAAATCAACAAGGCATGGTGGGAAAAAAAGTAGCTGTCTGGAGCATGCAACATTCCGATCATTTTGTGCAGTTCCACTAAAATAGAGCTGAGCGTCCCTGTTCCAAAGATACTAAGTGTGATTACGATAATAGAGGATTACTGACGAAACAATAAACACACAAATAGAAGCCGGTCACCTTTGCAGTCTCTCTTAAGACTAACTAGTTGGAGAAGATTAGGCTCGGAGTTGGATGAGGAGGATAGAGCAAAACCAATCTCCCTTTGTGCAGTCGCACTGAAATGTAGAGACGTTGCCTCTGTGACATTTTAGTACAACTGCAGAAAACACTCTTAAGAAAAAAGTGATTTGTGCAGTTCACCAAAAGGCCGCAATAGCAACGAGGTGTAATGGATAGCCCTGTTTGCAAAAAAGAGGTAGAAAGGAAACAATTACTGTCCAATAACAGTTGATGACACATGCGACGAAAAAAATAAGCATATTCCTTGTCCTAAGGGAAGATAACAGCACGGTTGTGTTTGTCTAAAACGGTGTGAGGACGAGATTGCAATATGGAAAGTACGTCGGACAAGCTACGTTTTGGGCAAAGAACTATGGAAGATCCACATGCAGCAACGTGGGAAGACAGGCAGTGGAGCAAGGCCGGATGGGATACCCAGAGGTCGTCGGGATGTAACTAGGTGAGCGGCAGCAGGCGGAATCTTCCCATACTGCGGCAACGAGCAGGTGGCGTAGGCCCTACCGCGCCCGAGCTTGGTCAGAGAGAACGACGTGTACCACAGATCGGGACGTGCTGCCTCAGCGTTGTCGAACAGAGAAACAATGCACTTCCTCCCTTTCCCCCAGCAGACGGGATGCGGCCGGATCACTGACCAATGGTGAGAGAGAGAGAGAGGCCACCGCAGCCTTGTGTGAGATACTCTGAAGAGAGACAGACCAGGCAGGCAGGCTCCATTGTATATAGTGGAGCGGACTACCGTTTTCTCCATAAAAATCATTTTATATTCTGTGTACGTGCTATTGAGCGCTATAACTTTATTTAAAAATAACGCACCAACGCGTCAAGTCGAACTTTGTTTTGTGCTCGCGTGGTACCACGACCTCCCTAGGTAAACAACCGCTACACGCGTTCAAATTAGCACGCGGGCTGCCATTTCGTAAAGAAATGAGCTCCACCGTGTACCCGTGCGGGTGTGGCTGGGCACGAAGCGTGAGTACGTCCACGATGCACCTATTCTCTTCTTGTATACGTACACCACGTACGCGGGGTTGTGTGAGAGAGATACAAACCTAGAGAGATATAGTGTGTTGGGTTCGTGAGAGTTTTTTTGTGGGTGGGTGGGTGGGGGGGTCAATCAAAAAATGTAACATATGCAATGTGTGTGAAATAGAGTCCTGGATATATCATATATAGAGAGGGGGCGATCCACGAGAAGGGAGTGGAGGTATCATCGGCTTGAGGTGTCCATAGAATCGAAGAGAGGGATGATGTGTGTGTGTGTGTGCGCGCGCGATTGATAAAGAGTGCCATCGAATTTGTGTGTGCCCACGTCAAATATAAAGAGTGGCTGGACTACTAGAAGGTGAGAGGGGACATGTACAGTTTGTATCTATGGCATGGATACCTCCCTACAGTGCTCGACTATCGGTGCATGGTGGGGGAGAGGGAGGCCTAATTAACTATAGAGGTACAATGGCTGGTATGTGTGTGGAGGAGGAGAGAGGCCTACCTCATGTATTAAGGAGATCGATCTACCTCATGTATTAAGGGAGATCGATCGGCATCCATGCATATGTGTAGGAGAGGAATAAGGTTGGGAGAGAGACAGAGCTAGAGTGTTGGAGGGGGTGGTAGTGGAGTTGCTCCCGCAATATCAATAAGAGAGGAGATGGCTGCTTGTCTGTGCACGTGCGTGTGAGAGACGGGTCAGGAGGCATGCACGAATGATGAGGGAGGACGATATGGTTGTGGTAAGGAGACGTAACTACATAGGAAGATCAATCGCCCTTTATTAGAGAAAGGAGAGACATAACTTGTTTGGTACATCGATCGATGGGGGAGGGGATAGTTAAAGTCGATCTAGGTATATGTTGGGAGATCGATCAGTATACATGCATGTGTGTGTCAGAAGCAAATGAGGCACGTGGAGAAGGATAGAGAGAGAGGGATGCATCTAGGAGGTGGTACAAGAGGCATACTATATCGAGGGGGGAGGAGTGCGCGAGTACGAGATCAATGAAAAGAGTGGTGGGAGTGATGTATGGACGGTGATAAGAGAAGAGGGGAAGCTTGTGTTTGTGCTAGGCACACCTGGCTAGAGAGGCATATCGATCGATGTGTGCCGTAAAGAAGGAGCTGGGGGGCCTACACACACCGTGGCTGAAAGACCTAAAGTAAAAAGACGAATTTGCGCGATGGAGCTAGAGAATGCTGAGGGAGGGTGAGAGGGATGCGGGCGTGTGCATGCATGAGAGAAAGGTAGCGCTAGCTACAAAGACAAGAGGATTGTGTGGGTATAAAAGACGAATAGAGATCATACTTCACTATAAAAAGCGAATTCAAATATTTGCAGAATTTATCATGGTGTTTTAAACCGACGCATGTGTGAATATATATAACGGTGATACACATGGTGTGGTTATGAACATGTTATTCTACATATAATATATTTTATCTCTACTTCTTATAAAAAACAGAGTAGTTGATGATGGTGTGCCTGCCATCCTGCAATATGGGCCGTCCGATTTATATCTGGCGGATAGGAAGGAAACTATGGCAATTTTGAAAAAAGATACACACACCCCTCTCCATATTTGCAAATTAGGCCCCTTGATCATGTTGATCTTCTGTGGAACGCGTGGGCATCTTGCTAGTACTACGTATAATATATAGAACATTGATTATAATTTGGGCTAATGTGTGGCTTTTGCAGCTCAGGTCTAAATACTTGTCATAATGTAGGGGGCGGGGCACTATACTTTGTGTGATAAACACGGTGTACGTATGGAACATGGTTTAGATTATGAATATATAGTTAGTACATCAAATGTACTATTATTTCGAATCAACATCAAGTGTATTCAAAAAATAGAATTTGAGTTCATGTAGTACACATAGTTCATATCTATCTCTATAGTAATCATGTGGTGTGTTAGTAAGGTAATACACGAATGATGGTTGAAGTTGGCAACAATCATGATTGTAGATTCTTATTGAAATAGAGAAACGAATTCAAATTTAGTTCGAATTGCAGTGGTAGTATAGACATTTGGAATGCACTAAAATATTGGTATGAGTTGGTTACATGCATTATACAGCAAGCGAAAAAATTCAATCGGACATAACATGGATTCATACTCCCTCCTTCCATCTATATAGGGCGTAATGAGATTTTTAAGACCGCCTTTGACTATTGACAAGATTAATAGTACATGACATGCACAATGTAAAAATTATATCATTGAAAGAACCTTTCACAGAAGAATTTAACGGTGTGCTTTGTGTAAGTTGCATGTCATATATCATTGCTCTAATATTTGGTTAAAGTTAGCATCGAAAAACGCATTAGGCCCTATATAGATGGAAGGAGGGAGTAGCTTTGAATATTATTTGTATAGTAAAATGGGGCAAGACTCTCTCTTTTTGTGGTGTGAATAGTTTTATTTTTTTCGTTTTCTTTTTGGTTGAGGGAAGTGTGAATTGATTTGGTACGTACAAGTACAATATTACTACATGTTAGGATTGTCCCTAAAATTCAACCCACGTCTTGTTATATCTTGAAAATTCCGATATCGTGCTCTCAAAACTGGCGCCTTCACAACCCATGCCTTCCTATCCCGAAACTACAACGCGCGCGAAAACTCCCTCCAGCTGCCAAATCCCGACACGTGAAATCCCCCTTAAAGGGCCGCTAGTTAAAATCGAGGGGGGTACTTTTGTAACACACCCTACATTTTGGACAAGCGCGTCGCTAAATCATGCTTCACCCCCTCCCATCGCCCCCTTTTTGCCATTAGAAATCCCAGGCCACCATAACCTCTCCGCTCCAGCCGCGAAACCCCACCCTCCTCCGTCTGTCATGACACCGCTACCCAGTCGGAGCCTCTTCCCCGATGACATCGTCCACCGCAACAGCTCGACATCCCTCGTCCACCTCCCTGGATGAGGATCCGTCGTCCATCTCGCCGTCCTGCCGGTTCAGCCGCCCCGTCCTCCACCTCCAAGGAGCTACTCCGATGATCGCCTTGTCTATCGTGGCTGCTCCATCCCCAAAGTGCCGCCTTAACCTGCTCCACCGGAACCGCAACATCCTCACCGACTCCTCGGACGAAGCCGAGGCCTACTCGGCACCACCAAAGAGGTTGTACACTCATCGCATCACACCTTCTCCTTAACTCGACCTCCCGGCGCCGACGGTGCTCCATCCCGCACCCCATGGAGCGGCTACCTTGAAGCCGGCGCCACGGGCGACATCTCCATGACGTCTCTCCCCCAGTGCGAGGCCCCTTCGGCGGCGGCGACCATACCAGCTGGATCTTCTGCTGCTGCTCCGGCTCTCGCTCGCTCGCTCGCACAGCTGCTGCTGCTCCGGCTCTCGCTCGATTGCTCGCTCGCCCAGCTGTTGCTGCTGCTCTCCCCCTCGCTTGTGTTGCTGCTCTGCTCCAATTAAGCCACACTTCAGTCGGCTGAATCGACTTTTGGGTCAGTCGATTTTCAGGGGTTGGGGGGGCTCGCCAGAGTTAAGGAAGAACCACCCACAGCGGGGACGGGGGCTCGCCGGAGAGGTACCCCACTATCTATCTTAGGGTTCAGGGTGGGGGCGGTATGCCTAGAGGGTTGACCGTGGCGGCGGTGACGAGTTGTTTCGGGGCGGCGAGGCGGCGCTGGGGCCGTCGGTTCGGCCAGTGGTGGCTGGCGGCTCAGGGGGTGCAGGTTGAAGATGAACTGCAGGCCCTCCCTAAACTACATGTCAAGTGCATCTCTGCTACCATTGCGTTCAGTTTCAACAGTAGCATTCAGATTCCACAGTAAATTTCAGTTTCGACAGTTAAGTTCAAAGTCAACAGTTTTTACCTCATCTGTTGTAGTCAGGTGGTTTCTGGTGATGTTAATTTTACATCCATTTTACATCATCTATTGGAGATGCTATTAGAATCCCACTTGAGATTGATGATGTCTGTCTTGTGCTGCTTCAGCCTTGATGTCTTACGGCTCACCGGAGCTGCTCCAACGACAGAATGATCCATCACAACAGAGCAGTGCCCTGGACGCCGTCTATAGATTCCTCAGATCTTCCTCCACACCTCCGACAGCCACCTCTGCCTCAACTGCTTCAGCGACCAACCCAATGATGCCGAGGTCGACACGGTTACGGCAAAGAGGTTGTACACTTGTTGCATCACTTATTACTATACATTCACGTCGATCCATTAGGGATATTTTGGTTCAACGGAAAAACATAGCAATAGGGAATTTTCCAATGGCACTCTACTATTCAATTATTCATGCATTTTGTTGAAAGGAATGAAGCAAAACATCCACGTGGACCTACTTTTCAAAATCTGATGCATGAAAACAAGACCAAGTGCATTAGTGCCAGAATAACATTCTAACTGTACACGCTTTCATATGGTTTCACTTTATTTTGGCCATGTTTCTTTGCATTCCTCTGCTCTTCCAATTCCTGTAAACCAAACACCCAAGTTGACAGAAATCCTATGTTTGCAAATGCTCTGTTTACCATGTGCATTTTCCTATCCTATTCCAGTGTTTTCCTATCCCTTGGTTTTAAGAATCATGCAAGCCAAATGGGCCCTTACAGAATTACTTCAGTTACAGGTATGTGTCGAAGGGAACTTTGTGTGGTTTGTCGTGCTCCTGCCGCGACATCGTCCACCTCATCTGAGCTGCTCCATTGGCAGAAGCATCCACCAAACCAGACATCATGACTCCTGACCCTCTTTCGCCCCATCAGATCTCCTTCCCTGCCGCCGGCACCCACTGCAACGGCATCACCATCATCGACTCAGCAGATGAACTTGAGGAGTACACGGGTCCACAAGAGAGGTCGCACTCTTTTGTTTCTGCTTATGTTATGCATTGCTTAAACTTACCTGCTACTTTATTGTCCTGTTCAGCTCTTGGACTCCCAAGTCAGGTCTAAATTAATGTTCAAACTTGAGTTCTAAATTAGTTGTGGGGCACATATCGAGGAAGCAATGAATAGTATGTCTGTCTAATATCTGGTTCACCTAGGATATGCCTATGTTGTTCATCTTGGGTGGGAAACAAATAGTAAAGCAATCATCATCTGTGTTTCTATTAATTTAAAGCAATCATCAGCCTGCTATCACTATTTTTGGATCCATCCACTGGTTGTTACCATCACTCTAAATTTCTGCATGCTCTCCTTAAATAATCTCACCATATTTTTGTCGTATTCATGTCAGATATTATACACAGTCATGCTGAACATGTAGAGAAAAAGAGAAGAGTTTTGTGCGGCAATACAATGTCATGCAGACATCGCTCCATGGTGGGTTCAATGGCAAACCCTCCCCACCCCTCTCCAGATTGTAATCCAGAGGAAGATATCTGTTCTGAGGCGGATTCAGACGCCGCTGACCACTCCTATTTACTCCCAAGGTGTTTGCTCTACCTTGGCATGATGATGTTAGTCATATCATGCATATGTTGCCTTGTAGTGCCTACTTTTGACATCATATATGTCATCTGCTTAGTTTAGACATGTTCTATAATGCCACCTGTTTAGTTTCTATATCATATATGGGAATTATGCAGTCTCATGTCTTTTAGCTAGCCATAATATATGTGAAATGTGCAATGCCATCCTGTTTAACCAGGCATCATATATTTGAATGATATCTTGCCCATCCTTTTATTCATTACATTTCCATTTGTCAACAATGTTTGTACATTAAACTACTCTTCCTGTGAATCAGCCATTTGGGTGGGAGATGGAAAAATCTGGAGTGAAAACAAGGCCTTCAGAGCAGACAGTGCTACCTGTCGAAGCAGATCTCTTGTTGGGTCTCGATAGCTCCTCAGAGATGGATTCAGAGACAGATGACCAGTCCTATTCCCCCACTGATGTGTATGCTCTAACTTGGCACAGTTATACTGCTCATATCATGCATACGGTGTCTTGCATTGCATAGTTTAGACATCATATACACAATAATCAACACCATGTTCTTAGTTCAGACATCATATTGAATGCCCTTTGTTTAGCATATAAATCACATAAGTGAATTAAATGATGCGATCCTGATTACTTAGATAACATGTAGGTGAATTATGTCATGCGATCCTGTTTAGTTATTCATCATATCTTTGAATTATGTTATGCTATGCTATCCAGTTTAGATAGACATCATATATGTGAAATTATGTCATGCTATCCATTTTAGTTAAACAATATACATGTCAACTATTTCATGCCCTCTTTTTTCCACACTATCTATTGCATCTGTCCCTCATACAATGTCTGTACATTCAACTATGTTTCCTGTTTATCAGCCATTTGAATTGGAGCGGGTGATGCCAGTATCTAGCGGACTAAAAACACGGTCTTCAAATAAAACAGCGCTACCTCTTGGTGGAGATAGCACCCCGATTGTACATGCACAAGAACCAGCCCTACCACACATAACCCAAACTCTTCTAGATTGTACGCGATGGACAGAGAACCAGCTTCACCCAATCTAACCCCTACCCCAGCCGATAGTAACCCAGTTCCTATTGACAAGGCACCATTTCCACCATAGAGCTCCCAAATAAGAGCAGTTAGTAAGGCAGCTCCAGTGCCCAAAGGGCCAATACTATCATGGCGAACCCCAACTCCACCAGTTAGTACACCTATTCCTGTGGAGGAAGCACAACCAGCTAGCCGTAGTTTAGCATCTATCGCATTTGATGTTGTTAAATCGTATGTGCGTATCTTCCCATCTTGGAAATATTATACTGAAGATGAAGGAAAATGCCAGTTGCAGGTGTTTGTCCAGGAGTTATGTGTAAGTAATGTTATTCATGGGAATTAGTTTCCTTCGTCCCATACATCCTACCTCCATGATGGTTATAATACAACAAATTTTCCCATTTTTCTCTATAGAGAAGGACCGATTTGGAAACTCAGGATGAGGTAACCTGTGCTAATACCTCTGCTATCTTCAAGAATGCTTGATGGCAGTATCAGAATTACCTGAAGAAAACGTACTTCACTGGCAAAGAAACTCATCAAATTCCCTTACATTCTCCTGAGACTCATTTACTGGACGATGACTGGAAACGCCTTGTTCTGTACTGGTCCCGAACCAAGAATGTGGTAAGGTCTATGAGCTCATTTTCTATTTTTAAGTATTATATTCTTGCGTCTTACTGTACTCTGTTCATGTAGAACAAGTGCCTAAACATGAAGAACAAATGTTCTAATTTAAGATTCCATTGCTATCATAGTTCAAAAAAGCGCTAGGCGTTAATTGTGCGTTTTGCCACCGCCTTGCGCTTTACTGACCAAAGCGCATGCTTATGCGCAGTTATGCACAGATTAAGCGTAGTTATGCGCAATGCGTTTTGCCAATGCCTAGAGCCTAGGCGCGCTTAAGCGCTTGCTTAGGCGCGCCTTTTTTAACTATGATTGCTTTGCTCTTGTATCACTGTATTTACTCATACAAACATATTTTTAAATTTAAGGATCCAATCAAAACTCCAATGGCACAGTAGGTATGTTCACGGATGTTTCTTTAACAGGTTTGCTCTTATCAATAGCTCTTTTGATTTCAATTTCAATTGTGTATAGAGTTGACTTTCATATCATGCACATTACTAGAACTACAACAGAGCCAATAGTGTTGTTGTACATGTAGACCTGTGGTACCCATCTGAAATCTTGTTGTGCCGTGTAGTTTCCCATGCTTTGTATTCTTTCACTGCTGCTTTGTCTTGAACTGATATGATTTGAACCATGTCTCTATTTTGATTTGGCAAGACAATTTAGTGACCATAGGACATAGATATATGTTTGTTTGATGCTTTTATTATGTACTAGTACTTGGCAATAGAAGACTTGGTAGTTTAATCCTTTCCACCTTACTAATGAACTGGTTCACTGAAATGAGTTTCATATACTAGTACACGCTAAACTTGTTATGTGTCTGCTTGTTTCTTCTTTTAGAATGCTGATAGAATATTGGGGAAGAGTGCCTTATTAAGCAATGGTAAAGGAAGTAATGCAGATAAGGTTCAGGATAGTGACACATCCTTGTTGGTCTCCAACAAAGCTGATAAGATAGCTAAGGAAGACTATCTTGAAGACAGCGAGACAACCCCAAAGTCCTGTCTTGGTTTAGTGTTCGAGTTACTGGCCACTACCGCTTGCACAAGCTATTCAAACTCACTGTATGGATCAGTTCGGTTTCTTGAGTCTCAACTACAAGTTGAAAGACATCGATCAGTTGTGTTGCGACAAGAAGTGGAAGGACTGCAGAAGTCCCTGGAGCATTCAGATGCATACTTTCTGGTGCAACAGCAAGCGTTGGAGGATTTTAGCTCCAAACAGGACAAAGCTAATCAGCTTGCTAAGCTTATTGCCAGCATGGTGGATACCCAGGATAACGTTTCTTGAGCTCTTCTGAAGTTGTTTCGGTTATGCTATTGTTTTGCTGCCGCATTTATTTGCACTAGTGGCCAATTTTGACGGTCAGTGTATGTAATATGCTGCTTTGTTCCCTATATTTGCACTGGTGGTGAACTTTGATGCCCAGTGGATGTAATATGTGTAATGGTGGTAATAGGCTAGCATTAATTGCTTGCTTATTTATTTCCTTATTGTCTTGTTTAGTTGTTTGCTTGTAGTCACTGCAGTTCTTTTTCTGTGTTTTTGTAGTGGCCACAATAGCCTATTTTTGGTAACTAGGCCAAAATAATCATGGCAACACACGGACTGTTGTAACCACGGGCCTCCTGCAGGCCGTATGATCCATGGGCCTTCTTCCGGCCGTAGGATCCATTGGCCTTCTATATGGGCTGTAGGATCCATTGGCCTTCCATACGGGCCTTAGGGTCCATGGGCCTTCTACGGGCCGTAGGGTCCATGGGCCTTCTACGGGCCGTAGCTCCATGGGCCTCATACGGGCCGTAGATCCTTGGGCCTTCTATGGTGTGTATCATCATTTCACCAATCATGGGTCGTACTATTCGTGGACCATAATGGGCCGTTAATACACCGTATTTGATAACTCTATGAAAAAAGCCCAACGTTTTTTTACATGAAAACGGCCCAACGTATTAACGGTCCGCAAACGGGCTAACTGTAATGATGGGCTGAATTTGGCCCACAAGCAGAAAATGACAGTAACGGGCCGTATGTAACCGAATGCTGCAAATGAGCCCAAGAATCAATGGGCCCTGAGAGGGTCGAAAGATAACTTGGGCTGGAAACGACCCAATAGAATAACAGACCTTTAATGGGTACAAAATGATACACTGTTCATTACGGGTCAGTTTCACCACGACCGTTAATGGGCCAAGAGTTACAAAGGGCCTCATATGGGCCGAAAGAAGTCATGGGCCACACATGGGCCGGAAGTTAAAACGGGCTGGAATCATATTTGCCGGCCTAGATGACGCTATTGGGCCTAATTCGGATAGGGCGTAACGGGCCCTGGGTTAGCGGGCTGTAAATGGGCTATATGCGAACAGGCCGTTAACAGGCTTTCCATGGGCCGGCCTCCCACCTTTTGACCAAGTCAAACGGGCCGGCCTTTTCACAGGAATGGGCCTCTGTTGGGCCGTGCCATGTGTCACCGTATCATAGGCGCCTTCGGTCCAATGAGCGGATGACATCTGTCCCAACGGTGAGCCGACACGTGTTTCCTCCAGCCAATGATGATTTTACACGTGGAAATCCCCATTGGTCGGGGCTGTTAACGGGTTATCGGATCCAAAACCCGACCCGATAGCTTAACAGTGTTCCGTTACGGTGGATGCCACGTGTCGGTCACCCTTGACGAACGCACTTCTGTGACGCGCGATTTATCGTCATGGAAGTGGACACTTCCGTGATGGTAATTTTGGTAATGTCATGGAACACTTCTATGACAACACAGGAATGACTATCTTGATTCTGTCATAAATTTGTCATGGATGTACATACATGACAGAAAACGCGACCTACTGTGACAAACACGTGTCATCACGGAAGTGTATTTTTTTTGTAGTGGTAGCTTGACGTAGCTTTTTCAGGCCCAGATTTCCAGCTGACAGAATCCTCCCCCTTGGTGCATACCTTGCATATTATGAGAGAAAATTCATTAGAATTACTCCAAAAAACATTATTATACAATAAAACAACATAAATAACAGTAGGAAAACATGATGCAAAATGGACGTATCAGGGTCCTATTGGAAACTAAGGGATATTAAGGCCTCCTTTTAATAGAGAACCAGAACAAAGCATTAACACACGTGAATACATGAACTCCTCAAACTACGGTCATCACCGGGAAGTGTCCCGACTTCTGTCACTCTGGGTTTCCCGGATCATAACACGTAGTAGGTGACTATAACATGCAAGATCAGATCTAAAACATAGGTTAATGGTGATAACATAAACGGTTCAGATCTGAAATCATGGCACCCGGGCCCAAAGTGACAAGCATTAAGCATGGCAACGTCATAGCATTATCAATCTGAAAACATAATGGATACTAGGGATCAAGCCCTAACAAAACTAACTCGATTACATGATGAATCTCATCCAACTCCTCACCGACCAGCGAGCCTATGAAGGAATTACTCACTCCTGGTGAGGAGCATCGTGGAATTGGCTATGCAGAAGGGTTGGTGATGACGAAGGTCGAAGATCATCCAACCCCAAGCTTAATCCTTTGCTTGTCCTCAAGCAATTCAGTTGATAAACTGAAAGTGAAAAAGAAAAACTTTTACGAACTCTTTTTCTCTTGTTTACATAAATAAGCTTAAGTAGCACCCAGATTTTCAGCAAAGATTATAACTAACCATGTCGACAATAACTCTTAAAAATTATATTAACTCATATCAATGGGATAATCAACTAGCGAGCAATAATAAGATATCTCAAATAGTCAAACTAATACACTTTGTCAAAACAACCATGATATAATATGACAATAGTGGTATCTCACTAGCCCTTTCTGAGACCACAAAACATAAATGCAGAGTGTCGACATTCTGGATATGGGGGTATCTAGACTTGCCTGCGTGTGGCCCACCACATGGCTCCATCGACGGCCTGGTACGGCCCAGCTTATACACCAACAGCTCAAGACCCTCGCGAGGGGCCAAGCCTCATAAGGCGGATGATGCCAAGACCCCCGAGGGGATCGGCCTCCTCGGGCTGGCTCCCGAGGGGCGGAGAGTTCTATGCAAGGTGTACCTCACAAGGCTCAGCTGACGTGAGCCATGACGACCAAGGCCAGGCGGGCGCCAGCGGGCGTAGGGCGCCAGTTTCCTCTTTAGTGCAAGGGAGGCAAGCCACATGCGCGGGGTCCCGAGGAATCAGCCAAAGGTTTCCATTCTGGTGCAACGAGACCAAGACCGCCAGGACGGCAGGACGGAGGTCATCACCGAGCCCAACGTAGCATCACGACCAGAGGCTTTTCGCAGGCAAAGACTACTTTTGTCAGGATAAGTTGTACTATTGTCCCCTTCCAGATCCGGACGTTGTGCGATCCCTTCCCGCCAACATTTGGGAAGAGGACCAAGGCCACTATAAATAGGACCTAGCCACCACCATAGAGGGGCATCTAGTTCAGATCCCACCAGCTCTCTTGAGCTCAAGAACACCTCACCTCCTGAGGCCAGTTCATCCACTGTACTAGTTCATCCTCATCCCTTTGAGGAAAATCCACCAAAAATGCTGGAGTAGGGTATTACACCGCAAGGTGGCCTGAACCAGGATAAACTGTTGTGTCACTTTGTCTCTTCGAGCTTGTCGCGCTAGGCTTAGGAAACTCGCGAGTAGGTGGGCTGGGTAGGTTGAGATTTCCGCACGCACCCTAGAGTTCGAACCTTTCAAGGGTTTGCGGAACCCGTAATCCGACATTTGGCGCGCCGGGTAGGGGTGCACCGGATCTCCTCTTCCGTCGATCGATCCACCGCCGCTCTGACAACTCCATCGCCGATGCACGCCGAGCTCGCGTCGAGCGCCGGGCCGTAGTCGCCGCTCGTGTTGCTCAGACGGCTCCGGCGGGCGATGATTGCGCTTGCCGTGCTCCGTCTCCGATGGCCAACGCCGCCATGGGCCCTGCCGGCCACGAGTAGCAAGCTTCTTCGCTGCACCCTTCAGTGCGTCACGGCAGGCGCACCTCTACTTTGTCACTGACTCCAGCAGCTTTGTCCTCCCATGCACGAACGCACAAGCC
This sequence comes from Triticum aestivum, assembly GCF_018294505.1. NCBI lineage: Eukaryota > Viridiplantae > Streptophyta > Magnoliopsida > Poales > Poaceae > Triticum > Triticum aestivum. The sequence continues at coordinate 599,665,635 of NC_057807.1, forward strand.
GCTGTACTCATGGCGCACGAGCTCCTTCGCTACCGTACGGTCGACGACTTCTACAAGGAATGGCTTGAGCGGATCGCTGAGCTCGTCAGCGCGGCTGGGGGCTCCTCTGCACCGGCCCACTCGCTACCCCAGCAGCCGCCTACCACGGGCGACGTGGCTCACAGGGCTCCTCCACCACCTCTGACCCAGGGCATCGTCATCGAGCCAAGCCGTGTGGCGCCACAGCGGGACCCGCCACGCCCGGCACATGCTCGGGAGGAGGTGAGCTGCCAGGTGGTGCAACTGACTCAAGGGGAGGCACGCGTGCTTCCTGCACCCCCGCGTCAAGCCCGCAGGCCGCCACAGGAGGTGGCGGCGTGTGTGCACCAAGACCAAGTTCTACCTCCTCGGCAGGCCCCAGTGGCCACAACAGGATGTTGCGCATTCACCATGGAGCTCCGCAACATCGTCTGGCCGAGCAAGTTCAAGCGTGACCTGCCCCCATGCTACGACGGCACCGCCGACCCCGCCAAGTTCGTGCAGCTCTACGAGCTGAGCATCAAGGCAGCCAGCAGCGATGAGAAGATAATGGGAAACTGGTTCCCTATGGCCCTCAAGGATGGCACGCGTTCTTGGCTCCTGAACCTCCCTAAGGGAGCGGTCTCTTCCTGGGAGGAGATGCACGGCCGCTTCATTGCCAACTTCCAGGGCACTCGCGACCGTCCGCCGGCCGCGGGTGACCTGCGTTGCATCAAGCAGCAGCCTGGAGAGACTCTGTAGAAGTACACTGATACGTGTTTTGGATGTTTATGGGCTTTACTTTACACTTTTATATCATTTTTGGGGACTAACCTACTAACCGGAGGCCCATACCGTATTGTTGTTTTTTTTGCCTATTTCAGTGTTTCAAAGAAAAGAAATGTCAAACGGAGTCCAAACGGAATGAAACCTTCGGGAGCGTGATTTTTGGAACAAACGTGATCCAGAGGACTTCGAGTGCAAGTCAAGAAGCTCCCGAGGTGGCCATGAGGGTGGAGGGCGCGCCCCCCTACTGGGCGCACCCCCCTATCTCATGGGCCCCTCGGGCATCCACTGACGTACTTCTTCCTCCTATATATACCCACGTACCCCAAAAACATCAAGGGCGACCACGGAAAGTTATTTCCACCATCGTAACCTTCTGTATCCGCGAGATCCCATCTTGGAGCCGTCGCTAGCGCTCCACCGGAGGGGGAATCCACCATGGAGGGCTTCTACATCAACACCATAGCCTCTCCGATGAGTTGTGAGTAGTTTACTATAGACCTTCAGGTCCATAGTTATTAGCGAGATGGCTTCTTCTCTCTCTTTGAATCTCAATACCATATTCTCCTTGATCTTCTTGGAGATCTATTCGATGTAACTCTTTTTGCGGTGTGTTTGTCGAGATCCGATGAATTGTAGGTTTATGATCAAGTTATCTATGAGAAATATTTGAATCTCCTCTGAATTCTTTTATGTATAATTAAGTTATCTTTGCAAGTCTCTTCGAATTTTCAGTTTGGTTTGGCCTACTAGATTGATCTTTCTTGCAATGGGAGAAGTGCTTAGCTTTGGGTTCAATCTTGCGGTGTCCTTTCCCAGTGACAGCAGGGGCAGCAAGGCACGTATTGTATTGTTGCCATCGAGGATAAAAAGATGGGGTTTATATCATATTGCATGAGTTTATCCCTCTACATCATGTCATCTTTCTTAATGTGTTACTCTGTTCTTATGAACTTAACACTCTAGATGCATGCTGGATAGCGGTCGATGTGTGGAGTAATAGTAGTAGATGCAGACAGGAGTCGGTCTACTTGTCACGGACGTGATGCCTATATACATGATCATGCCTAGATAATCTCATAATTATTCGCTTTTCTATCAATTGCTCGGCAGTAATTTTTTCACCCACCGTAATACTTATGCTATCTCGAGAGAAGCCACTAGTGAAACCTATGGCCTCCGGGTCTATCTTTTATCATATAAGCTTTCAATCTACTTTTATTTGCATCTTTATTTTTCCAATCTATATTATAAAATACCAAAATGTATTTATCTTATCATACTATCTCTATCATATCTCACTTTCGCAAGTGGCCGTGAAGGGATTGACAACCCCTTTATTGCGTTGGTTGCGAGTTCTTTGTTTGTTTGTGTAGGTGCGTGGGACTTGTGAGGAGCCTCCTACTGGATTGATACCTTGGTTCTCAAAAACTGAGGGAAATACTTACGCTACTGTGCTGCATCACCCTTTCCTCTTCAAGGAAAACCAACGCAAGCTCAAGACGTTGCAAGAAGGATTTCTGGCGCCGTTGCCGGGGAGGTCTTCGCTCAAGTAAAGACATACCAAGTACCCATCACAAACTCATCTCCCTCGCATTTACATTATTTGTCATTTGCCTCTCGTTTTCCTCTCCCCCACTTCACCCTTGCCATTTTATTCACCCTCGCTTTCCCAATCTTCTTCTCTCTCTCTTTCGATTGCCCTTTTGTTTGCTCGTGTGTTAGATCGTTTACATTGTCTTAATGGCTAGTTCCCTATCCACTCCTCTGTCTCCCGAGTTTGAAGTTCTTCACTTCAAGCAAAGCCAAGGAGAAAACTTGAAAGATGCTTGGTTTAGGATGATGGAATCTTACCGAAACTGCACTTCAGAGGTGAATTTTAGAATTCTTCTTCGCAATTTTTACGTCGGACTAAATATGTCCCATGGACAACTCTTGGATTGTATTGCCAAAGGAAATTTTATCAAGATTGATCCCAGTATTGCACATGAAGTCATAGAGGGAATAGTGGGAACACTACCTCAAAAGGTGGGATCACATCATACCCCAGAGGAAACTCAAGTTTTTGAAAAAAATTGCTATGTAACAAAAATATTACAAAAGTCTCTTGAACCTCTTAAGAGTGTTAGCGGAAATCTTCACCGCATGAACATGTTGATTACCCTTTGTAATAAGCGGTTGGATTCTTTAGATCTAAACGTTTCTGAGTATGAGGGAAAACGTAAAGAACCTCCCGGATTCGAACAAGACTCCACTAAAAAATTGAAAACTAAAGATGGCACTATTTAGATCTATCCTCGGTTTTATGCCTAGCTAGACGCGTTAAACGATAGCGCTAGTTGGGAGGCAACCCAATTTTATTTGTGTTTTTTGTTTTTGTTCATGTTTAGTAATAAATTTTGGATCTACCATCTGTTTAGATGTGTTTTCATGTTTTATTTAGTGTTTGTCCCAAGTAGAACCTATAGGATAACCTACGGTGATAGTTAATTTGATTCTGCTGAAAAACAGAAACTTTGCGCTCACGATAAAAAATTCAGTAAATCACAGAAACGTGCTTTTGCGTTGATTCTTTTTGCTCTAGATCAATAGTGAAATTGACTAATACGTCCTATTTGGGTAGGATTTTTGGAGTTCCAGAAGTATTCGAAAGTTACAGATTGCTACAGACTGTTCTGTTTTTGATAGATTTCGCCTTTCGTGTGTTGTTTGCTTATTTTGATGCATCTATGGCTAGTATGTACGGGTATGAACCATAGAGAACTTGGAATACAGTAAGTTTAAAACCAATATAAATAAAGAATGAGTTCATTACAGCACCTTATGTGGTGATTTTTCTTTCTTTCACTAACGGAGCTTATAAGATTTCCTGTTGAGTTTTGTGTTGTGAAGTTTTCAAGTTTTGGGTAAAGATTTGATGGACTATGGAATAAGGAGTGGCAAGAGCCTAAGCTTGGGGATGCCCATGGAACCCCAAGATATTCAAGCATAGCCAAAAGCCTAAGCTTGGGGATGCCCCGGGAAGGCATCCCCTCTTTCGTCTTCGTTCATTGGTAACTTTACTTGGAGCTATATTTTTATTCGCCACATGATATGTGTTTTGCTTGGAGCGTCTTGTATGATATTAGCCTTTAATTTTTAATTTACCACAATTATCCTTGCTGTACACACCTTTTGGGAGAAGCCCACTTGATTGGAATTTATTAGAATACTCTATGTGCTTCACTTATATCTTTTGAGCTAGATATTTTTTGCTCCAGTGCTTCACTTATATCTTTTAGAGCACGGCGGTGGCTTAATTTTGAAGAAATTGTTGATCTCTCATGCTTCACTTATATTATTTTGAGAGTCTCTTAGAACAGCATGGTATTTGCTATGGTTATAAAATTGGTCCTAGAATGGTAGGCATCCAAGTTGGGTATAATAAAAACTATCATATGAAGTGAATTGGATGCTATGATCAATTTGATACTTGATAATTGTTTTGAGATATGGAGGTAGTGATATTAGAGTCATGATATTTGGGTGATTATGAATTTAAAGAATGCTTGTGTTGAAGTTAGAAAGTCCCGTAGCATGCACGTATGGTTAAAGTTGTGTAACAAATTTGAAACATGAGGTGTTCTTAGATTGTGCATCCTTATGAGTGGTGGTCGGGGACGAGTGATATTAGAGTCATGAGGAGCATGCGCGTAGTGCTTGGTTTTTGATGACTTGTAGATTTTTGCAATAAGTATATGAGTTCTTTTTACTAATGTTGAGTCCATGGATTATACACACTTTTATCTTTCCATCATTGCTAGCCTCTTCGGTACCATGCATTGCCCTTTCTCACCTTGAGAGTTGGTGCAAACTTCGCCGGTGCATCCAAACCCCATGATACGATACGCTCTATCACACATAAACCTCCTTATATCTTCCTCAAAACAGCCACCATACCTACCTATTTATGGCATTTCCATAGCCATTCTGAGATATATTGCCATGCAACTTTCCACCGTTCCATTTATCATCATGGCATACATTACTATTGTCATATTGCCTTGCATGATCATGTAGTTGACATCGTATTTGTGGCAAAGCCACCATGCATAAATTTTTATACATGTCACTCTTGATTCATTGCCCATCCCGGTACACCGCCGGAGGCATTCATATAGAGTCATATCTTGTTCTAGTTTCGAGTTGTAATTCATGAGTTGTAAATATATAAAAGTGTGATGATCATTATTATTAGAGCATTGTCCCTAAAAAAGAAAGACCAAAAAGAAAAAAAAGGAAAGGTCAAAGAAATGAAAAAAAGAAAGGCCAAAAAGAAAAAAGAAAGGCCCAAAAAAGAAAAAGAAAAAAGGGGGCAATGTTACTATCTCTTTTTCCACACTTGTGCTTCAAAGTAGCACCATGTTCTTCATATAGCGAGTCTCATATGTTGTCACTTTCATATACTAGTGGGAATTTTTCATTATAGAACTAGGCTTGTATATTCCTACGATGGGCTTGCTCAAATGCCCTAGGTCTTCGTGAGCAAGCAAGTTGGGTGCACACCCACTAGTTCCTTTTGTTGAGCTTTCACACATTTATAGCTCTAGTGCATCCGTTGCATGGCAATCCCTACTCCTCATGTTGACATCAATTGATGGGCATCTCCATAGCCCGTTGATTATATTCTTCAATGTGAGACTTTCTCCTTTTTTGTCTTCTCCACACAATCCCCATCATTATATTCTATTCCAACCATAGTGCTATATCCATGGCTCACGCTCATGTATTGCGTGATAGTTGAAAATGTTTGAGATTATTAAGTACGAAACAATTGCTTGGCTTGTCATCGGGGGTGCATAAGATGGGAGCATTTTTGTGTGACGAAAATGAAGCATAGCCTAACTATATGATTTTGTAGGGATGAACTTTCTTTAGCCATGTTATTTTGAGAAGACATGACTGCTTTGATTAGTATGCTTGAAGTATTACTATTTCTTATGTCAATATGAACTTTTATTTTGAATCATTTGGATCTGAACATTCATGTTACAATAAAGAAAATTACATTGAGAAATATGCTAGGTAGCATTCCACATCAAAAGTTCTGTTTTTATCATTTACCTACTTTTGGACGAGTAAGAATTAAGCTTGGGGATGCTTGATACGTCTCCAATGTATCTATTATTTTTTATTGTTCCATGCTATTATATTACCTGTTTTGGATGTTTATGGGCTTTACTTTACACTTTTATATCATTTTTGGGACTAACCTACTAACCGGAGGCCCAACCCGTATTGCTGTTTTTTTGCCTATTTCAGTGTTTCGAAGAAAAGGAATATCAAACAGAGTCCAAACGGAATGAAACCTTCGGGATCATGATTTTTGGAATGAACGTGATCCAGAGGACTTGGAGTGCAAGTCAAGAAGCTCCCGAGGCAGCCACGAGGGTGGAGGGCGTGCCCCCCCTACTGGGCGCGCCCCCCTATCTCGTGGGCCCCTCGGGCGTCCACCGACGTACTTCTTCCTCCTATATATACCCACATACCCCAAAAACATCAAGCGCGACCACGAAAAGCTATTTCCACCACTGTAACCTTCTGTTTCCGCGAGATCCCATCTTGGAGCCATCACCAGCGCTCCGCCGGAGGGGGAATCCACCACAGAGGGCTTATACATCAACACCATAGCCTCTCCGATGAGTTGTGAGTAATTTACCACAGACCTTCGGGTCCATAGTTATTAGCTAGATGGATTCTTTTCTCTCTTTGAATCTCAATACCATGTTCTCCTTGATCTACTTGGAGATCTATTCGATGTAACTCTTTTTGCGGTGTGTTTGTCGAGATACGATGAATTGTGGGTTTATGATCAAGTTTATCTATGAGAAATATTTGAATCTCCTCTTAATTCTTTTATGTATGATTAAGTTATCTTTGCAAGTCTCTTTGAATTTTTAGTTTGGTTTGGCCTACTAGATTGATCTTTCTTGCAATGGGAGAAGTGCTTAGCTTTGGGTTCAATCTTGTGGTGTCCTTTCCCAATGACACCAGGGGCAGCAAGGCACGTATTGTATTGTTGCCATCGAGGATAAAAAGATGGGGTTTATATCATATTGCATGAGTTTATCCCTCTACATCATGTCATCTTTCTTAATGCGTTACTCTGTTCTTATGAACTTAATACTCTAGATGCATGCTGGACAGCGGTCTATGTGTGGAGTAATAGTAGTAGATGCAGGCAGGAGTCGGTCTACTTGTCACGGACGTGATGCCTATATACATGATCATGCCTAGATAATCTCATAATTATTCACTTTTCTATCGTTTTCTTGACAGCAATTTGTTCTCCCACCGTAATACTTATGCTATCTCGAGAGAAGCCACTAGTGAAACCTATGGCCCCCGGGTCTATCTTTTATCATATAAGCTTTCAATCTACTTTTATTTGCATCTTTATTTTTTCAATCTATATTATAAAATACCAAAAATATATTTATCTTATCATACTATCTCTATCATATCTCACTTTCACAAGTGGTCGTGAAGAGATTGACAACCCCTTTATTGCGTTGGTTGCGAGTTCTTTGTTTGTTTGTGTAGGTGTGTAGGACTTGTGAGGAGCCTCCTACTGGATTGATACCCTGGTTCTCAAAAACTGAGGGAAATACTTACGCTATTGTGCTGCATCACCCTTTCCTCTTCAAGGAAAACCAACGGAAGCTCAAGACGTAGCATACATCTAGCGCTTCAACAACGTTCGTGTCAAAATCCCCAAGGTGTCGGACGAGGCCATCATCTCAGCATTCACTGATGGTGTCCGCGATGTCAAGATGAAGGAGGAACTCGCCATCCATGAGGACTTCTACACAGCCCTGGAGATGTTCAACATGGCGAACAAGTGCGCAAGGGCTGAGGAGGGGCGCCTCTCCCTCCTCGAGCTCCCCGATGCTGACCAAGAAGACAAGAAGGCCAAGACCAAGGACGTGAAGTTCAAGGGGCCGGTCGTGCTTGCGGCCAAGCTAGAAATGAAGCGTGGCTGCGACCACCCTGAGTCGCCCAAGAGCAACCGACCGTTTTGCGTCTTCCATAACGTCCACAACCACAACACCAATGACTGCCAGGAGCTCAGGGCCCTCTGTGACAGGCGCCTTGGTTGATGCTCCGAGCGCAACGATCGAGGCTATGGCCGTGGAGGTGGCCGAGGTGGAGGACGCTGGGATGGACGCGACCATCGACAGGAATGGTGCGACCATCCTCGGGAGGACCGTTGGCAGGGCCAACCTCGCGAGGGCACTTGGAGGGAGTAGCCTCGTGAGGAGCGCCCTCAGGGCAATACCGGTCTACCTCCACTGCCTCCCCCAACGAGAAGGAATGAAGATCACCACCAGGACGAGGGGGCTGGGGGCTTCCAGGAGCGTCGAGCCATTGCCTGCATCCTGGGCGGCTCACAGGCCCCAGCTTCACACCGCATCTTCAAGCAGTTCACACGCGAGGTGAATGCAGCGCTCCCCAAGCCTGAAGCAACTCGCCCTCTCAGGTGGTCCATGCGAAGGAAATATGCCCTACAGGCAATAACAAAGTTATTATTTATTTCCTTATTTCATGATAAATGCTTATTATTCATGCTAGAATTGTATTAACCAGAAACTTAGTACATGTGTGGATACATAGACAAACATAGTGTCACTAGTATGCCTCTACTTGACTAGCTCGTTGAATCAAAGATGGTTCAGTTTCCTAGCCATAGACATGAGTTGCCATTTGATTAACGGGATCACATCATTAGAGAATGATGTGATTGACTTGACCCATTTTGTTAGCTTAGCACTTGGTCGTTTAGTATATTGCTATTGCTTTCTTCATGACTTATACATGTTTCTATGAATATGAGATTATACAACTCCTGCTTATCGGAGGAACACTTTGTGTGCTACCAAACGTCACAAGGTAACTGGGTGATTATAAAGGTGCTCTACAGGTGTGTCCGATGGTACTTGTTGAGTTGGCATAGATCAAGATTAGGATTTGTCACTCCGATTGTCGAAGAGGTATCTCTGGGCCCTCTCGGTAATGCACATCACTATAAGCCTTGCAAGCAATGTGACTAATGAGTTAGTTGTTGGATGATGCATTACGGAACGAGAAAAGAGACTTGCCGGTAATGGGATTGAACTAGGTATTGAGATACCGACGATCAAATCTCGGGCAAGTAACATACCGATGACAAAGGGAACAACGTATGTTGTTATGCGGTTTGACCGATAAAGATCTTCGTAGAATATGTAGGAGCCAATATGAGAATCCAGGTCCCGCTATTGGTTATTGACCGGAGATGAGTCTCGATCATGTCTACATAGTTCTCGAACCCGTAGGGTCTGCACGCTCAATGTTCTGTGACAATTTGTATTATGAGTTATGTGATTTGATGACCAAAGTTTGTTAGGGGTCCCGGATGATATTGGGGACATGACGAGGAGTCTCGAAATGGTCAATACGTAAAGATCGATATATTGGAAGGCTATATTTGGACATCAGAAAGGTTCCGAGTGATTCGGGTATTTTTCAGTGTACCAGAGAGTTACGGGAATTTGTATTGGGCCTTAATGGGCCATGGTGGCCGCACCCCTTCCCCATGGACTGGTCCAAATTGGACTAGGGAAAGGGGCGTCCCCTTCCTTCCTTCTCCTTCTCCCTTCCCTTTTTCCTATCCCATGTGGGAGATGGAATCCTACTAGGACTAGGGAGTCCTAGTAGGACTCCACACTTGGGCGCGCCCTATGAGGGCCGGCCTCCTCCTCCCTCCCTCCTTTATATACGTGGCCAGGGGGCATCCCATAGACACACAAGTTCATCATTGATCTCTTAGCTGTGTGTGGTGCCCCCCTCCACCATAATCCACCTCGGTCATATCGTTGTAGTGCTTAGGCGAAGCCCTGCGCCGGTAGCTTCATCATCACCGTCATCATGCCGTCATGCTGATGAAACTCTCCTTCGACACTCTGCTGGATCAGAGTTCGTGGGACGTCACCGAGCTGAACGTGTGCAGATCGCGGAGGTGCCGTACGTTCGGTACTAGGATCGGTCGATCATGAAGACGTATGACTACATCAACCGCGTTGTCATAACGCTTCCGATTTCGGTCTACGAGGGTACGTGGACAACACTCTCCACTCTCGTTGCTATGCATCACCATGATCTTGCGTGTGCGTAGGAAATTTTTGAAATTACCGTGTTCCCAACAGTGTTATATGCACGAGTAGAACACAAGTGAGTTGTGGGCGATAATAGTCATAATGCTTACCTGCATGTTATACTTTGATTCGGCGGTATTGTTGGACGAAGCGGCCCGGATCGACATTACGCGTACGCTTACGCGAGACTGGTTCTACCGACGTGCTTCGCACACAGTTGGCTGGCGGGTGTCAGTTTCTCCAACTTTAGTTGAATCAAGTGTCGCTACGCCCGGTCCTTGCTCAAGGTTAAAACAACACATACTTGACGAAAAATCTTTGTGGTTTTGATGAGTAGGTAAGACCGGTTCTTTCTCAGCCCATAGTAGCCACATAAAACTTGCAACAACAAAGTAGAGGACATCTAACTTGTTTTTGCAGGGCATGTTGTGATGTGATATGGTCAAGACATGATGCTAAATTTTATTGTATGAGATGATCATGTTTTGTAACAAAGTTATTGACAACTGGTAGGAGCCATATGGTTGTCGCTTTATTGTATGAAATGCAATCGCCATGTAATTGCTTTACTTTATCACTAAGCGGTAGCAATAGTCCTAGAAGCAATAGTTGGCGAGACGACAGCGATGCTACGATGGAGATCAAGGTATCGCGCCAGCGACGATGGTGATCATGACGGTGCTTTGGAGATGGAGATCAAACGCACAAGATGATGATGGCCATATCATATCACTTATATTGATTGCATGTGATGTTTATCTTTTATGCATCTTATTTTGCTTAGATCGACGGTAGCATTATAAGATGATCGCTCACAAACTTTCAAGGTATAAGTGTTCTCCCCGAGTATGCACCATTGCGAAAGTTCGTCGTGCTGAGACACCACGTGATGATCGGGTGTGATAACCTCTACATTCACATACAATGGGTGCAAGCCAGTTTAGCACACGCAGAATACTCGGGTTAAACTTGACGAGCCTAGCATATGCAGATATGGCCTCGGAACACTGAGACCGAAAGGTCGAGTGTGAATCATATAGTAGATATGATCAACATAGTGATGTTTACCATTGAAAACTAGTCCATCTCTGTAAGTGCATCTAGTGCCACCCCGAGTTGGTTTTGGAGTATTGACGACAAAGTTGGTTGAGGGACTAATGCGTTTGTTAGAATTGCAGGATAACGCATGTAGTGTCCCTCATTGATTCGGGTTACCTACCGGAGATGACCCTAAAAATGTATGAAGACATTGAAGACAATGGTGGTCTGTGAAGATATTCACACTGAAGTCTATGACATGAGAAGACATTGAGTGAAGACTATGGAGCACGAAGACTGAGATGTTTCGTTGTTTCCTTTTCTTCTTCGTTGAGTCATAGGAACCACCGTACTGTTAAGTGGGGTCCAAGTGAACTAAGTCAGAGTGACTGAAGTGATGCTCAACCCAAATCCTATGTCTTCGAGCGAAGTAATGAGAGCAAATCTTATCCAGAGCTGGATGAGTCAGCTTTGCTTGTAGCCCAAGTAAAGTTGCCGTGTGTGTTTGAAATCTGACCGTTGGAACACGTGTCAGTTCCTTAGTGACCCAGGGTCATTTCGGACATATCAGGTCGGGTTGCCTTGTGGCTATAAATAGCCCACCCCCTACACCATAAATTGGTGGCTGCTCAGAGTTAGTTTACGGCTTTTGTCGTTTTGAGAGCAACCCACCTTGAAGCCTTTGAGAGAGAAATCCTTGCAAGGACAAAGCCCAAACACCCAGAGCCAAAGTGTGTTAGGCATCACTGAAGTCTTTATGTCTGTGTGACCTGAAGACTTATTACACTTGAGGACTGTGTATCCTCCAGCCGGTTAGGCATCGCGTTCTGAGCATCCAAGAGCCATTGTGGATTGCCGGTGAACGAAGTCTGTGAAGGTTCAGAAGTCTACCTTGAAGACTTACCAGAGTGATTGGGCGAGGACTGTGTGTCCTTAGCTCAAGGGGAATAAGGTGAAGACACGGTCTTCTGAGTTGAATCTCAGCCTCCCTAACCAGACGTACAATTGTCACAGCAACTGGAACTGGTCCAACAAATCCTGTGTCTTCAACAAGTGACTGGTTCTATCCCTTCCCTCCTTTACTTTGAGTTTGTCTTTGTGAAGTCATTGCTTATCTGTCTTATCTGTTTGACTTCATTGCTTGACTACTATTGTTGATTGGCTTCATACTATCTTCCATCCTGATCCTTACTACCTAGCTGCTATTAGTCTTCGTACGTTACCACTATTGCATACTTGACTATGGCTTGCTTTGTGTAGTTTATCTTCCGCTGCATACCAAATTAGGTCATTTCTATTGTTTGTCTTCGAAACTTCCATGTTTTGAAGACTTTGATAAAAATTGCCTATTCACTCCCCCTATCTAGTCGATAACTAGCACTTTCAATTGGTATCAGAGCAAGGTACTCCCTTGTTCTGTGTGATTCAGTTTAACCACCTGGAGTTTAGCTATGTCGACTACAGGGATAATCAAAGTCTCCGCTGCCTGCCTCGTATTCGATGGAACAGAATATCCCTACTGGAAGAATAAGATGCGCATGCATCTTGAAGCCATTGATGTCGACCTCTGGTATGTCATCAAGAATGGCGTCCCCAAAAATGGTGAAGGTGTCACCCCTACTGATGTCAAGAAGTTCATTCAACTGGACTCGACTGCAAAGAACATCTTGTGTGGTCATCTGACCAAAGGACAGTATGGCCGTGTGAGTGCTCTGGAAACGTCAAAGCTAGTCTGGGACTGGCTGTCCAAGGTCAACGAAGGCGTCTCTACACAGAGAGATCAAAGGATCAGTGTTCTTCGCAACCTCTTCAACTGCTTCAAGAGAAATGACAATGAAAATGTCCAGCTCACGTTTGATCGCCTCACCGACATCACAAATGAGCTACAGGCTCTCGGCGCCACTAAGATCACCAAGCATGAAATCATCAAGACGCCGCTGAGATCTCTTGACAGCTCTTTTGACACCCTTGCCCTCATGATACAAGAACGTCCTGACTTCAAGACTCTCGATCCGTCTGATATACTTGAGAGGCTCAACACACATGAGATCCAGCTTTCTGAGAAAAGAGATATCTATGGCCCCAACTATGGCCGAACTCGTGCTTTGAAGGAAAAAGTTGTTTCCTCATCTAAAGAAGAAGAATCTGACTGCGGTTCTGATGATCCTGAAGACATTGGAAGGGAACTTGCTATGCTTGTGAAGAAGTTCCAGAAATTCAGCAAGAAGAAGGGCTTCAAAAAGTCTTCATGATCCAGTTCAAGAAATGATGAAGCTTCCACTCAAGATAACAAGAAGAGAACATGTCACAAGTGTAAGAAGCCTGGGCACTACATCTCTGAGTGTCCTCAGTGGGACAACGAGAAGAAGAAGAAGAAGAAGAGCAAGGAATATGACTCTGATGACAAGAAGAAGAAGAAATCATCAAAGTCTTCTTCCAAGTCCACATCAAAGTCTTCATCTCATAAGAAGAGCTCATCTGGCAAGGCTCGTGCTTTTGTTGGCAAGGAAATGGATTCAGAGGAGGAGTCTGCTTCTGAGGAGGCAGAGGTGGAATCTGAAGCTGAGTCCGACTCTGGCATTGCAAGTCTGGCTCTAGCCACAGCCTACGTTGCCAAGTCCATCTTCAACACTGAAGACAATGACTCCCACACCAACGCTGATGATGACAAGGACGATCCTGCTCCCACCTGCTGCTTCATGGCATGCGGTGCCAAGGTAAAATCACGCGATGCTTACTTTCAAACATCAAGTGAAGATGACTCTGATTGTGATTCTAAACCCAGCTACAAAACACTTGCTAAAATTGCTACTGAACAACAAAGGGCTATGGAACATACTCAAAAACTGTTAGACAAAAGCAATGACCTGTTGGACACGGAAATGACACGTTCACAATCCTTAGTTGAAGACATAAAAAATCTTCATGCTAAGTATCAAGAACTTGAAAGTCTTCATGAGACGCTCTCAACCACTTATGAAAAGCTCTCCTATGATTATCTTCAAAGGAAGCAAGAGCTTGAGAAAATAAAGCGACTCATGAAGATCTTCAAAAAGAGAATGAGTCATTTCGCGCTCAACAGATCAGTCCCGCTCATGATGGATTTGAACCACCATGTTTAAAATGCATTGAGCGTGATAACGCTGCCTCTGTTGCTGAATGTTCCACTGCTGCTACTGTTGCTCTGTCTTCAACTACTGATGTGGTAACTAACCCCTCTGCTAAGGATACCACTACTATTGCTGATGAAAATGCTAGGTTGAAGACATTGCTTGAAACAGGGATGTACAAAAGTCTGAAAGGGAATCAGACACTTTGCGATGTCCTCAAAAAGCAGATTCTGAACCGAAGCCGAAATTCTCAGATGCTGCACTTAGACTCATAGCTTCTAAGCCACCCCTAAAGATGTGGGTGGTGAAGAAGAACTAACTCTCTTTTGCAGAATATGGTCTCTAGCCAGCAATCAAAGGCGTCCGATATTATTGCTGGGGACCTAAAACACAAAGGGACGTATGATAAAATGACTTACTATGTATTCCACATATGAATCGCTTACCTGTCATACTGTGTGCTAACTTCATCTAAGTTGTGATAATCCAAGTGTGCATCAAATACTTATGCTTCACAACATACCTTGTGAAGCCTATCCTCCTAACTGCACTGTAGGGTATGATACCTCATGCTTCAGAATGGATTATGGACAGTGGATGCACTAATCATATGACTGGTGATCGAAGTCTTCTCATGGACTCAACCTTACGTCCATCCGACAAGAGTCAAATCACATTTGCTGACACTGGTAAAGGCAAGGTATTGGGTCTAGGTAGAGTTGCAATCTCAAAGGATCAACACATGGATAAAGTGATGCTTGTTGAATCCCTTGGATTCAACTTAATGTCTGTCTCAATGCTTTGTGACTTAAACATGATTGTGATATTTGGAAAATATCGTTGCCTTGTACTAATGGAATCTGACAAGTCTCTAGTCTTTGAAGGGTATAGAAAAGGTGATCTATACATGGTAGATTTCTCAGCAGGTCCACAGCTTACCGTATGTCTTCTTGCAAAAGCTTCAGAATGCTGGCTCTGGCATCGAAGGCTGGGGCATGCTGGCATGAGGAACTTACACACTCTCGTCAAGAAGAAGCATGTCATAGGCATCGAAGGTGTCAAGTTCAAGAAAGATCATTTGTGTGGTGCCTGCGAAGCTGGAAAGATGACGAGGGCCAAGCACCCCTTGAAGACAATCATGACAACATCTCAACCCTTCGAGCTGTTGCACATGGAATTATTTGGTCCTACTCACTACTCCACCCTCACAACAACGGCGTGTCTCTATGGCTTCGTCATTGTTGATGACTACTCAAGATATACATGGGTGCACATAATTCTCTACAAGACTGAAGTACAAGATGTCTTCAGACGATTCGCCAATCGAGCAATGAACAATTATGGCGTCAAGATCAAGCATATCAGAAGTGATAACGGCACTGAATTCAAGAACACCGGGCTTGATCTTTATCTGGATACAATGGGAATCACTCATGAATTCTCTGCTCCATACACACCTCAGCAAAATGGCATTGTTGAGCGCAAGAACAGAATCCTCATTGAGATGGCTCGAACAATGCTCGACGAGTACAAGACACCAAGGAAATACTGGCCTGAAGCTATTGATACAGCTTGTCACATCATCAACTGTGTCTACATCCATAAGCTTCTGGGCAAAACATCCTATGAGCTCCTTACTGTAAGAAGCCAAATGTCAGCTACTTCAGAGTCTTTGGTGCTAGGTGCTGGATCAAGGATCCCCATCACAAGTCAAAATTTGAACCCAAAGCTCACGAAGGCTTCATGCTCGGCTATGGAAAGGATTCACACTCTTACAGAGTCTTCAACCTCTTCCACTACAAAATCGTTGAAATTGTGGATGTGCGATTTGATGAAACCAATGGTTCACAATGAGAGCTCCTGCCAAGCACATTAGACGAAGCTCCTTCCAGTGAATCTATCAAGCTAATGGGAACTGGTGAAATCATGCCCTCTGAAGCACAGCCTGAAGAGGAACTTATCATTTCAACACCAAACCAACCTGAAGACAATGCTCAGACTGAAGACAATTCTCCCAATGATGACAATGAACAGCATGAGCAAGGGCTTCGTCCAGTTCATCCTCGTGTTGCAAATGAAGTACAAATTGAGAAGATAATTGATAGCATCAACGCACCTGGTCCGCTTACTCGCTCAAGAGCAACACAGTTAGCAAATTTCTGTGGGCATTTATCATTTGTATCAATGTCTGAACCCAAGAAAGTTGCTGAAGCCTTTATGGAACCTGAATGGATTCAAGCCATGCAAGAAGAACTTCAACAGTTCAAGCTGAATAATGTTTGGGAACTTGTCAAGCGCCCTGACCCTCGCAAGCATAACATTATTGGCACTAAATGGGTATATCGGAACAAGCAAGATGAGCATGGTCAAGTCATCAGAAATAAAGCACGTCTAGTGGCACGAGGATATACTCAAGTTGAAGGAATTGACTTCGATGAAACATTTGCTCCTGTGGCTAGTCTTGAAGCTATTCGCATACTGCTAGCCTATGCTAATCACCACAACATCTTGCTATACCAAATGGATGTGAAAAGTGCTTTCCTCAATGGCAAGATTGAAGAAGAAGTGTATGTTGCTCAACCACCTGACTTTGAAGATCCAAAACATCCTGATATGGTATACAAACTAAACAAAGCATTGTATGGCCTCAAACAAGCTCCTCGCGCTTGGTATGACACAATCAAAGACTTCTTGAAGAGCAAAGGCTTCAAACCAGGGTCCCTAGATCCCACACTCTTCACGAAGACATATGATGGTGAATTGTTTGTGTGCCAAATATATGTGAATGACATAATCTTCGGCTGCACCAACCAGAAGTATAGTGATGAGTTTGGATACATGATGCAAGAGCAATATCAGATGTCCATGATGGGTGAGCTGAAGTTCTTCCTTGGTCTTCAAATTCGTCAGCAAAGAAATGGCATCTTCATATCTCAACAAATATATCTCAAAGACTGCCTGAAGAAGTTCAGCATGCAAGATTGCAAAGGTTACACGATGCCAATGCCAGCCAAACATCATCTTGGTCCCGACGACAATGGTAAAGAGTTCAATCAAAAGGTTTACCGCTCCATGATTGGTTCTTTACTTTACCTTGTTGGGGAACGTAGTAATTTCAAAAAATTTCCTACGCACACGCAAGATCATGGTGATGATATAGCAACGAGGGGAGTGTGTCGTCTACGTACCCTCGTAGACCGAAGCGGAAGCGTTGACGCAACGTAGAGGAAGTAGTCGTACGTCCTCCGGTTCAACCGATCCAAGTACCGTTACTCCGGCACCTCCGAGTTCTTGACACGCGTACAGCTCGATGACGTACCCTCGATCTCCGATCCAGCAGAGGCGCCGAGGGGGAGTTCCGTCAGCACGACGGCATGGTGACGATCTTGATGTTCTCCAGTTGCAGGGCTTCGCCTAAGCACCGCTACAATATGACCGAGGTGTAATATTGTGGAGGGGGCACCGCACACGGCTAAGGAACGATCAATGATCAACTTGTCTATTCTAGGGTGCCCCCCTACCCCCGTATATAAAGGAGGGAGGGAGGAGGTGGCCGGCCCTAGGGGGGGCGCACCATGAGGAGGGGGAAACCTACTCCAAGTAGGTTTCCCTCTCTGTTCCTTATCTTATTTGGAGGGGGAAGGAAAGAGTACTAGTATTAGGAAGTAGTACTAGTAGTAGTAATAGGAAGAGGGGGAAGGAGAAAGGAAAGGGGGGGCCGGCCCCCCTCCCTAATTCGGATTGGGCTTGGGGGCGCGCGCCCCCTTCCCTTGCTCCTTCTCTCTTCCTCCTACATGGGCCCAATAAGGCCCATATACCTCCCGGGGGGTTCCGGTAACCTCCCGGGGCTCCAAACTTCTCCGGAACCTTTCCGGTGTCCAAATATATCCGTCCAATATATCAATCTTTATGTCTCGACCATTTCGAGACTCCTCGTCATGTCCGTAATCATATACGGGACTCCGAACAACCTTCGGTACATCAAAATACATAAACTCATAATATAACTGTCATCGAAACCTTAAGCGTGCGGACCCTACGGTTCGAGAACGATGTAGACATGACTGAGACACATCTCTGGTCAATAACCAATAGGGGGACCTGGATGCCCATATTGGTTCCTACATATTCTACGAAGATCTTTATCGGTCAAACCGCATAACAACATACGTTGTTCCCTTTGTCATCGGTATGTTACTTGTCCGAGATTCGATCGTCGGTATCCAATACCTAGTTCAATCTCGTTATCGACAAGTCTCTTTACTCGTTCTGTAATACTTCATCTTATAACTAACTCATTAGTTACATGCTTGCAAGGCTTAGGTGATGAGCATTGCCGAGAGGGCCCAGAGATACCTCTCCGACAATCGGAGTGACAAAACCTAATCTCGAATTATGCTAACTCAACATGTACCTTCGGAGACACCTGTAGTACTCCTTTATAATCACCTAGTTACGTTGTGACGTTTGGTAGTACCCAAAGTGTTCCTCCGGTAAACGGGAGTTACACAATTCTCATAGTTACAGGAACATGTATAAGTCATGAAGGAAGCAATAGCAGAATACTAAACGATCAAGTGCTAAGCTAACGGGATGGGTCATGTCAATCACCTCATTCTCCTAATGATGTGATCCCATTAATCAAATGACAACACATGTCAATGGTTAGGAAACATAACCATCTTTGATTAATGAGCTAGTCAAGTAGAGGCATACTAGTGACTATATGTTTGTCCATGTATTCACACATGTATCATGTTTCCGGTTAATACAATTCTAGCATGAATAATAAACATTTATGATGATATGAGGAAATAAATAATAACTTTATTATTGCCTCTAGGGCATATTTCCTTCAGTCTCCCACTTGCACTAGAGTCAATAATCTAGATTACATAGTAATGATTCTAACACCCATGGAGTCTTGGTGCTGATCATGTTTTGCTCGTGAGAGAGGCTTAGTCAACGGGTCTGCAACATTCAGATCCGTATGTATCTTGCAAATCTCTATGTCTCCCACTTGGACTTGGTCCCGAATGGAATTAAAGCGTCTCTTGATGTGCTTGGTCCTCTTGTGAAATCTGGATTCCTTTGCCAAGGCAATTGCACCAGTATTGTCACAGAAGATCTTCATTGGTCCCGATGCACTAGGTATGACACCTAGATTGGAAATGAACTCCTTCATCCAGACTCCTTCATTTGCTGCTTCAGAAGCAGCTATGTACTCCGCTTCACATGTAGATCCCGCCACGACGCTTTGTTTAGAACTGCACCAACTTACAGCTCCACCGTTTAATAAAAACACGTATCCGGTCTGCGATTTAGAATCGTCCGGATCAGTGTCAAAGCTTGCATCGACGTAACCATTTACGACTAGCTCTTTGTCACCTCCATATACAAGAAACATATCCTTAGTCCTTTTCAGGTATTTCAGGATGTTCTTGACCGCTGTCCAGTGATCCACTCCTGGATTACTTTGGTACCTACCTGCCAAGCTTATTGCTAAGCATACGTCAGGTCTGGTACACAGCATTGCATACATGATAGAGCCTATGGCTGAAGCATAGGGAACATCTTTCATTTTCTCTCTATCTTCTGCTGCGGTCGGGCATTGAGTTTGAGTCAACTTCACACCTTGTAGCACAGGCAAGAATCCTTTCTTTGCCTGATCCATTTTGAACTTTTTCAAAATTTTGTCAAGGTATGTACTTTGTGAAATTCCTATTAAGCGTCTTGATCTATCTCTATAGATCTTGATGCCCAATATGTAAGCAGCTTCACCGAGGTCTTTCATAGAAAAACTTTTATTCAAGTATCCCTTTATGCTATCCAGAAATTCTATATCATTTCCAATTAATAATATGTCATCAACATATAAAACTAGAAATGCTACAGAGCTCCCACTCACTTTCTTGTAAATACAGGCTTCTCCAAAAGTCTGTATAAAGCCATATGCTTTGATCACACTATCAAAACGTTTATTCCAACTCCGAGATGCTTGCACCAGTCCATAAATGGAACGTTGAAGCTTGCACACTTTGTCAGCACCTTTTGGATCAACAAAACCTTCAGGTTGCATCATATACAACTCTTCTTCTAGAAATCCATTCAAGAATGCAGTCTTGACATCCATTTGCCAAATTTCATAATCATGAAATGCAGCAATAGCCAACATGATTCGGACAGACTTAAGCATCGCTACGGGTGAGAAAGTCTCATCGTAGTCAACCCCTTGAACTTGTCGAAAACCTTTTGCAACAAGTCGAGCTTTGTAGACAGTAACATTACCATCAGCGTCAGTCTTCTTCTTAAAGATCCATTTATTCTCAATGGCTTGCCGATCATCGGGCAAGTCAACCAAAGTCCATACTTTGTTTTCATACATGGATCCTATCTCAGATTTCATGGCCTCTAGCCATTTTGCGGAATCTGGGCTCATCATCGCTTCCTCATAGTTCGTAGGTTCATCATGGTCTAGTAACATGACTTCCAGAATAGGATTTCCGTACCACTCTGGTGCGGATCTTACTCTGGTAGACCTACGAGGTTCAGTAGAAACTTGATCTAAAGTTTCATGATCAATATCATTAGCTTCCTCACTAATTGGTGTAGTTGTCACAGGAACCGGTTCTTGTGATGAACTACTTTCCAATAAGGGAGTAGATACAGTTATCTCATCAAGTTCTACTTTCCTCCCACTCACTTCTTTCGAGAGAAACTCCTTCTCTAGAAAGGATCTGATTTTAGCAACGAAAATCTTGCCTTCAGATCTGTGATAGAAGGTGTACCCAATTGTCTCCTTTGGGTATCCTATGAAGACACATTTCTCCGATTTGGGTTCGAGCTTATCTGGTTGAAGTTTCTCCACATAAGCATCGCAGCCCCAAACTTTGAGAAACGACAACTTTGGTTTCTTGCCAAACCACAGTTCATAAGGTGTCGTCTCAACGGATTTTGATGGTGCCCTATTTAACGTGAATGCGGCCGTCTCTAAAGCATAACCCCAAAATGATAGCGGTAAATCGGTAAGAGACATCATAGATCGCACCATATCAAGTAAAGTACGATTACGACGTTCGGACACACCATTTCGCTGTGGTGTTCCAGGTGGCGTGAGTTGCGAAACTATTCCACATTGTTTCAAATTTAAACCAAACTCGTAACTCAAATATTCTCCTCCACGATCAGATCGTAGAAACTTTATTTTCTTGTTACGATGATTTTCTACTTCACTCTGAAATTCTTTGAACTTTTCAAATGTTTCAGACTTGTGCTTCATCAAGTAGATATACCCATATCTGCTTAAATCATCTGTGAAGGTGAGGAAATAACGATATCCGCCACGAGCCTCAACATTCATCGGACCACATACATCTGTATGTATGATTTCCAACAAATCTGTTGCTCTCTCCATAGATCGGGAGAACGGTGTTTTGGTCATCTTGCCCATGAGGCACGGTTCGCAAGTACCAAGTGATTCATAATCAAGTGATTCCAGAAGTCCATCAGTATGGAGTTTCTTCATGCGTTTTACACCGATATGACCTAAACGGCAGTGCCACAAATATGTTGCACTATCATTATCAACTCTGCATCTTTTGGCTTCAACATTATGAATATGTGTATCACTACTATCGAGATTTAATAAAAATAGACCACTCTTCAAGGGTGCATGACCATAAAAGATATTACTCATATAAATAGAACAACCATTATTCTCTGATTTAAATGAATAACCGTCTCGCATTAAACAAGATCCAGATATAATGTTCATGCTCAACGCAGGCACCAAATAACAATTATTCAGGTCTAAAACTAATCCCGATGGTAGATGTAGAGGTAGCGTGCCGACCGCGATCACATCGACTTTGGAACCATTTCCCACGCGCATCATCACCTCGTTCTTAGCTAATCTTCGCTTAATCCGTAGTCCCTGTTTCGAGTTGCAAATGTTAGCAACAGAACCAGTATCAAATACCCAGGTGCTACTGCGAGCATTAGTAAGGTACACATCAATAACATGTATATCACATATACCTTTGTTCACTTTGCCATCCTTCTTATCCGCCAAATACTTGGGGCAGTTCCGCTTCCAGTGTCCAGTCTGCTTGCAGTAGAAGCACTCAGTTTCAGGCTTAGGTCCAGACTTGGGTTTCTTCACTTGAGCAGCAACTTGTTTGCCGTTCCTTTTGAAGTTCCCCTTCTTCTTCCCTTTGCCCCTTTTCTTGAAACCAGTGGTCTTGTTGACCATCAACACTTGATGCTCCTTTTTGATTTCTACCTCTGCGGCTTTCAGCATCGCGAAGAGCTCGGGAATAGTCTTGTTCATCCCTTGCATATTATAGTTCATCACAAAGCTCTTGTAGCTTGGTGGCAGTGATTGGAGAATTCTGTCAATGACGCTATCATCCGGAAGATTAACTCCCAGTTGAATCAAGTGATTATTATACCCAGACATTTTGAGTATATGCTCACTGACAGAACTGTTCTCCTCCATTTTGCAGCTGTAGAACTTATTGGAGACTTCATATCTCTCAATCCGGGCATTTGCTTGAAATATTAACTTCAACTCCTGGAACATCTCATATGCCCCATGACGTTCAAAACGTCGTTGAAGACCCGGTTCTAAGCCGTAAAGCATGGCACACTGAACTATAGAGTAGTCATCAGCTTTGCTCTGCCAGACGTTCTTAACGTCGTCAGTTGCATCAGCAGCAGGCCTGGCACCCAGCGGTGCTTCCAGGACGTAACTCTTCTGTGCAGCAATGAGGATAATCCTCAGGTTACGGACCCGGTCCGTGTAATTGCTACCATCATCTTTCAACTTTGCTTTCTCAAGGAACGCATTAAAATTCAACGGAACAACAACACGAGCCATCTATCTACAAACACACATAGACAAGCAAAATACTATCAGGTACTAAGTTCATGATAAATTTAAGTTCAATTAATCATATTACTAAAGAACTCCCACTTAGACAGACATCTCTCTAGTCATCTAAGTGATTACGTGATCCAAATCAACTAAACCATGTCCGATCATCAAGTGAGATGGAGTAGTTTCAATGGTGAACATCTCTATGTTGATCATATCTACTATATGATTCACGCTCGACCTTTCGGTCCCCGTGTTCCGAGGCCATATCTGTATATGCTAGGCTCGTCAAGTATAACCTGAGTATTCCGCGTGTGCAACTGTTTTGCACCCGTTGTATTTGAACGTAGAGCCTATCACACCCGATCATCACGTGGTGTCTCAGCACGAAGAACTTTCGCAACGGTGCATACTCAAGGAGAACACTTCTTGATAATTAGTGAGAGATCATCTTAAAATGCTACCGTCAATCAAAGCAAGATAAGATGCATAAAGGATAAACATCACATGCAATCAATATAAGTGATATGATATGGCCATCATCATCTTGTGCTTGTGATCTCCATCTTCGAAGCACCGTCGTGATCACCATCGTCACCGGCGCGACACCTTGATCTCCATCGTAGAATCGTTGTCGTTACGCCATCTATTGCTTCTACGACTATCGCTACCGCTTAGTGATAAAGTAAAGCAATTACAGGGCGTTTGCATTTCATACAATAAAGCGACAACCATATGGCTCCTGCCAGTTGCCGATAACTTCGGTTACAAAACATGATCATCTCATACAATAAAATATAGCATCATGTCTTGGCCATATCACATCACAACATGCCCTGCAAAAACAAGTTAGACGTCCTCTACTTTGTTGTTGCAAATTTTACGTGGCTGCTACGGGCTTAAGCAAGAACCAATCTCACCTACGCATCAAAACCACAACGATAGTTTGTCAAATAGACTCCATTTTAACCTTCACAAGGACCGGGCGTAGCCACACTCGGTTCAACTAAAGTGAGAGAGACAGACACCTGCCAGCCACCTTTAAGCACGAGTGCTCGTAACGGTGAAACCAGTCTCGCGTAAGCGTACGCGTAATGTCGGTCCGGGCCGCTTCATCTCACAATACTGCTGAACCAAAGTATGACATGCTGGTAGGCAGTATGACTTATATCGTCCACAACTCACTTGTGTTCTACTCGTGCATATAACATCAACGCATAAAACCTAGGCTCGGATGCCACTGTTGGGGAACGTAGTAATTGCAAAAAATTTCCTACGCACACGCAAGATCATGGTGATGATATAGCAACGAGGGGAGAGTGTCGTCTACGTACCCTCGTAGACCGAAGCGGAAGCGTTGACGCAACATAGAGGAAGTAGTCGTACGTCCTCTGGTTCAACCGATCCAAGTACCGTTACTCCGGCACCTCCGAGTTCTTGACACGCGTACAGCTCGATGACGCAACCTCGATCTCTGATCCAGCAGAGGTGCCGAGGGGGAGTTCCGTCAGCACGACGGCGTGGTGACGATCTTGATGTTCTCCTGTTGCAGGGCTTCGCCTAAGCACCGCTACAATATGACTGAGGTGTAATATCGTGGAGGGGGGCACCGCACACGGCTAGGGAACGATCAATGATCAACTTGTCTGTTCTAGGGTGCCCCCCTACCCCCGTATATAAAGGAGGGAGGGAGGAGGTGGCCGGCCCTAGGGGGGCGCACCATGAGGAGGGGGAAACCTACTCCAAGTAGGTTTCCCTCTCTTTTCCTTATCTTATTTGGAGGGGGAAGGAAAGAGTACTAGTATTAGGAAGTAGTACTAGTAGTAGTAATAGGAAGAGGGGGAAGGAGAAAGGAAAGGGGGGGCCGGCCCCCCTCCCCAATTCGGATTGGGCTTGGGGGGGTGCGCCCCCTTCCCTTGCTCCTTCTCTCTTCCTCCTACATGGGCCCAATAAGGCCCATATACCTCCCGGGGGGTTCCGGTAACCTCCCGGGGCTCCAAACTTCTCCGGAACCTTTCCGGTGTCCAAATATATCCGTCCAATATATCAATCTTTACGTCTCGACCATTTCGAGACTCCTCGTCATGTCCGTAATCATACCCGGGACTCCGAACAACCTTCGGTACATCAAAATACATAAACTCATAATATAACTGTCATCGAAACCTTAAGCGTGCTGACCCTACGGTTCGAGAACGATGTAGACATGACTGAGACACATCTCTGGTCAATAACCAATAGCGGGACATGGATGCCCATATTGGTTCCTACATATTCTACGAAGATCTTTATTGGTCAAACCGCATAACAACATACGTTGTTCCCTTTGTCATCGGTATGTTACTTGTCCGAGATTCGATCGTCGGTATCCAATACCTGGTTCAATCTCGTTATCGACAAGTCTCTTTACTCGTTCTGTAATACTTCATCTTATAACTAACTCATTAGTTACATGCTTGCAAGGCTTAGGTGATGAGCATTGCCGAGAGGGCCCAGAGATACCTCTCCGACAATCGGAGTGACAAAACCTAATCTCGAATTATGCTAACTCAACATGTACCTTCGGAGACACCTGTAGTACTCCTTTATAATCACCCAGTTACGTTGTGACGTTTGGTAGTACCCAAAGTGTTCCTCCGGTAAACGGGAGTTACACAATTCTCATAGTTACAGGAACATGTATAAGTCATGAAGGAAGCAATAGCAGAATACTAAACGATCAAGTGCTAAGCTAACAGGATGGGTCATGTCAATCACCTCATTCTCCTAATGATGTGATCCCATTAATCAAATGACAACACATGTCAATGGTTAGGAAACATAACCATCTTTGATTAATGAGCTAGTCAAGTAGAGGCATACTAGTGACTATATGTTTGTCTATGTATTCACACATGTATCATGTTTCCGGTTAATACAATTCTAGCATGAATAATAAACATTTATCATGATATGAGGAAATAAATAATAACTTTATTATTGCCTCTAGGGCATATTTCCTTCATACCTATGTGCATCTAGGCCAGATATTATGCTTAGTGTTTGCATGTGTGCTCGATTCCAAGCGGCACCAAAGGAATCACATCACTTAGCTGTGAAACGAATTCTTAGATATTTGGCTTACACCCCAACACTCGGATTATGGTATCCAAAGGGCTCAAGGTTTGATCTGGTTGGATTCTCGGATGCTGATTATGCTGGTGACAAGGTCGATCGCAAGTCAACATCAGGAACATGTCACTTTCTGGGACGATCACTTGTCTGTTGGTCTTCAAAGAAGCAAAACTGTGTATCACTCTCAACTGCTGGAATCTTCACAAAGCCCTTGGATGAGAAAAGGTTTTGCAAGTTACGGTGTGAGCTAAATATCTTGGAATCCTCAAATGTCCTATGATCAGGCACACATCCTAACACTTATGCATGTTGATGACTTAGATGGGCAACACACGAAGTAAAGTATATCTTCAATCAATAAAGACTTACATTCTGAGTGTGAATACATTAACGTGGAATTTGACTTTGGAGCGCCACGATAATTGTGCGCCGTGTCTGGGTCTAATACTTCCTATATGGTGGGTAACGCCACCACCAAATTTCTTAGTTTGAAGTGTTTCACTCATGGCGTTATTGTTGAATATCTTCGCATATTGATTTGTCTTCAACTTTCAACTTATCTTCATGATTTACTTCACTATGTTGAGTTGATTGCTTTCTCATATATATATATATATATATATATATATATATATATATATATATACATATATGTACTAGTATTTTGTCCTCTACATCATTCACTTATAGCTATGTCTTCATTGCTGAATCCTTTGAACTAAGTGAATGTGATCGGACCCTAATCTCTCTATGCTTACTATCTCAAACTCTATTTGTCCAAATCATATGCATTCTGTTGAAACTGTCGAATGTCTTCTCTGCATCCTTGTCAGCAGAAGACACAGAGACAAACATCAAGTCATCTTTAAATGATTCATTGTTATTGTCGATATCCGGAGAAGCCGGAACAACCATCCGACAAACTTGGCGAGCGTTGGAACATGGGACAACTCTGAGTATGTTGCATGCTTGCCACATGTCCCACGGATGTGAACTGACAGGGGCACCTGCATAATTGTGCTGTGCCGCACACCTACTTATAAATACGTGTCCCCTGCAGTCAAAAAAACCTTCTTCCACCTCTCCACCTCGTCAAAACCCTAGCGCCACCGCTAGCTCTCGACGACGCCAGCGATGAAGCGCTTAGCTGCCGCGACTTCTCCGACGCCATCCTCACGCCGGCCGCGGGCATCGTCCTCTCTGCCGCCGCCGTAGGTGTCCTCCGTCACCAAGTTAGGGCACGGTGGATTGAACTGCTCGGTCTCCTATTCATCCCATCTAGCAGTTCTTCGTGTGGTAAATATAACTCTATTTTTACCAGCTTTTTGATCCTCAATGATTCATCCAATTTACCAAAATTGGTTTCTGTCTATATAAAGTTAGATCTATTCTGTTTGCATCTCATACTGCCTAGTATATTCACTTAAGCTTCACATCTAGTTAGATTCCTCACTTGTACTTATTCACGGATTCGTACAAATCTGGAACCAACTCTCAACATATAAGTGAATGTCTTCGCAACATGAGGTCAATGTCTTCAAACTGATTTATCTTCAAAATCTTCTAAGAATGCATATGACCTCTTCCCCTTCCCTCGCATCTCTAATGCTGTCACAGGTACATGTCCGTGGGAGAATCCCTAGGTTCTCATAGTCTACATTCGTTTGCAGAATTCTTACAACAACATATTAAATCTCCCGAAGCCAGTTCCTGTCTGACCAGCAAGCGAAAACCTTTGAAGCCTTTGAACATATTGAAACCATTCAGTTTGAAGTTCATGGCTACAGAGAAATCTGTCAGGAAGGGTGGCAGACAGCGTCGTGGGGGAACATCAAAGGATCTGCCTGATGATCTTGCAGAAATTTACAAGATAGATCCTGAAGAGGATTACAATCAGCGCAAGACATGAATCCAATGGATTCGACGCTATTGGGCTAAACAATGGTTCAAGTACAAATTCGTGACCTAGGAGTACGCTGAGAAGAATGCTATCAAAAGCCCTTGGGGTGATATTCTCTATCGAGGCCTTCCCCCAAGAACAAAGCTGAAGCCATTGCGCAAGAATTCTATCCTTGCATGGTCCATGGACCACAACCTGAAGAAGCCGACCCATCATCATTGCTCTGGTGTCGTGACGACAATCTCTTCAAGCGCAACTTTCAGTATGCTAAGGCTTCGGCAAAGGAAAACAAGAAGTCATGGGGATTAGACTTCAATCCTGGTCCCTCTGCTCCCCGTGATGATGGCACACGTGAAGCTGAAGAAAATAGAATTGGCCCCTTTGCAAACCTTGATGGCCTCATCTAGTACATCTTGGTACAAGGTGCCAAAGTGGATCATTCTGACAATGATGTTGATTCTGATGAAGCCCCAGCTCCTCCCTCAAGGCCGCAGAAGCCCAAGAAGATTAAGGCTTCATCATCAGCTGCACCTCCAAAAGCTTCTCGTGTGAAGACACTGGCCACTGCACCTCCTGAAGCCAGTCTGCAGTCTGAAGATCTTTCCCGCATATCCAAGAAGACGGAGAAGAAAAAGAAAATTGTCAAGAGTACTGATCAGGCTTTGACTCCTGCTGCTATTCTGCATGAAGAGCACATTGATCTGTCCAGCGATGACGATCTTGCAGATGATGCTCTTGAGCAACTGATCAAGAGCAAGGAAGAAGGAGAGATCTTCAACAACTTGCCTCTCTTTGACGTGGCAATCATCCATAACTTCATTGATGAGTGGTTTGAAACACCAAATCTCAGCTTTGATGATCTGCAACTTCCAATAGGCCTCATCGCCGCCTTCAATAGCACCATTGCTTCTGAGCTAGCTATTGCTCAGCGCATCGTCGAACTGAAGCACAAGATTGACTATGAAAAGGCTCAGTTCAAGAAGCATGTGGCCACGCTCAACGTGCAAGATGTCAAGAACTTCAAGATCATGCTTCACGAGCTCAAAGAAGCCTTTCACAAGAAGCGTGAAGAAGCTCGAGGCTCCAGAGAACGCATGAAAAATCTGGCTGACAAGTGTGTGCTTGCCTACAATGAGGCTGAAAAGTGCAAGGCTCTTGGTCGTCCTGGCATCGACCCAGGATGGCTGCAAAGAAGAAGAAATCGACTGTCCAATCTGCACCTTCAAGGCCAGATGAACCTCGCATTGTCTTCCCAAGCAGCATGACCGGCTCGAAGCCAAAGGTCACGTCAACTGCTTCAGAACTGAAGAAGACGAGGGCTGCAGAGGCTGAAGCCAGAAAACGGAAAACCTCAGAAGCCTCTGATGCTGCTCCCTCCAAGAAGAAGCGCAAGATCAAGAAGAGACGGGCTGCTCCCACAGAGCCCATTGTTGTTGAACCCATCTCAGTGGTTCGTCCTGCATCTGCATCCCAAGAACTTCGCATGACTGTTCATGAGCCTGCTTCCACAGAGGCTCCTGAAGTTGAAGAGATTCCAGCAGTTGATCCCATCACCGCTGAAGACATTCGTCATCATGACAATGTTGAAGATGATGAAGTTCTTCCTCAAATTGAATACAATGTGGTATCATCGCCTGTTCGTACGAACAGCGAAATCATCAGCATTGGTCGTCCTCTGACGCCAATTGCTCAGGATGCTTCATGGGCTGATCGCCCGCAAGAACAAGACTCCCCCAGCACTCCCCAACAACAACAAGCCACACCATCCGTGCAAGTTGAAGAGGATGAGGACCTGCCCACTCCATCCCCAAAAGCGCCGCCTGTACTACAAAGGCTTCGCAAAGGACCAAGGCCTCAAGCCCCTCTTCCGAGCGTTCCAGAAGGAGAAGTGCACCATCAACCTATTGCACGTCAAGTGTTTTCAGAAGCCACTCCTACTGTGAATGTCTCCGAGTCTGAAGCACCAGCTGCTGAAGACAATCCGGCTGCATCAGCCGATGACGAACGTCAAGAAGAACGAGTCCCTACTCCTCCCATTCCTAAAGAAATTGTTCATGATGTGAACGTGTATGTGCCTGACCCTCGAGCTCAGCAAGTGGAGGTTGAAAACCTTGAGGCTGCCACCACCAACACCAATGAAGTCGATGACATAGTCATGGCTGAAGCTAATGTGGAGCCTGTCCCAAGCCCCATACCAGAAGCCAATACTGAAAATGCTCCTGAAGCTTCTGATGTGCAGCCCGAAGCCACTGTTGCTGCCACTGCTCCTGTTCCGCCACCAAGGCCCTATACAATCGAGCAAGCATACAACCATGGCGAGCTAATCACAGTAAGATGGCCTGTTCTGATCCCTCCGCATGTTGTCTCTGGTCCTCAATTTGACTATCACATTGAGCATGGGCCTCAGGTTCAGAAGCCAAAGCCAAGACTGCCAAGGTTTCGAGGTACTGCCACATCTGTCGGGTCTTTCAATGCAAATGGCTTCAAGAGCTACAACACATTCTTTGACAGCTCAAAGAACCCCTACACGAAGCCAAGAATATCATCAGATCGGTTCTGGAGTCATCAGCAGCGAAACTATTACTCTTGTGTTCTGTATGATCAAGGGCGCATTTTCCCTCATATGCGCCTCGACACTGAAGCCATTGCTGGACTGCCATGCTTAGAAGAAGCACTTGACTGCTTTCGTGATGCTGGTCTGCTCAGCTTTGTCACAGACAAAGAACATTGGAATGAAGAGCTATTGCTTCAATTCTATGCTACACTCCACATTCGGGGTTATAACAGAGATACGAAGACATGGGTTCTCGAGTGGATGATAGGAAATGTTCATCATGAAGCCAAAGCTCTTGACATCATTGAGCTTACAGGCCTATCCACTCCCGGAGAGCTATATGAACCATCTGCTCGCAATCATGTGATTTTCCTACCAGAGGTTGATATGTCAGTTGAAGCCATATACCCTGAACCTGCCAAGAAGCCTCTTAGTCTTCAAAATGCTGAACATCAAAGCTTCACTCAGCCTATGGAAGGAGTTCAAGCTGTCATGCGTGTCTATCCGATGGCTGGAAATACTCGTCTGCCTCATCGTGCGCCAACTGAAGCTACTGAGAGCACAATTTCTCAAAGGCCTCGGAAGCGCTCTTGGGTCCTCAATGACCGAGAACTTCTTGTGGCCCTGCATCAGAAGCAAGATAAGCATCATTTTTGGCTCAAGCGTCAGATGCAAAGCCTCTTGGTGGATGTAAATCGCATTCGAAACCTTGCCACCAAGAATGCATTTGTCACTCACGAAACTTGTCGGCGATCATGGAAGAGTTTGACCTTGCTCAGTGCTGAAGCTGATCTTCAAGATGATGGCTTCACTGAAAGATTCAAGTTTGACTCCACTCCTCCACGGAATGCTGTCCTACAAAGAACTCCATCTCTTGAAGACTCTGACTATTCTTCCTCCGCAGCAACGGTCAATGCCAATGTGATCGATGATGAAGACGATGCTACTTCACCACCCCCTACATCTGCACGCATCAACGACACTGCACCAAGTTCGTCTGCACAGCCAAACGACAACGACAACCCTGCTGCTTCCACTACTCCTCCTGAGGACGAGTAGATGCTCTATGTCTTCAAACCTTTTTGGTCATTACTGACAAAAGGGGGAGAAGCGTATGAGTTTGATAGTCTTCAAGCGGGTTCATAAGGGCGGTTGCTTTATATTTTTGCCTAGTGCTTACAACTCTTGCTTTTGATACACTTCGTCCTTTGAGTTGTAGCACTTAAACTTGATGGTCGTCTGCTACTTATTTGCGTTTCCCTGTGCGATGATAACTTACGCACTTAGATCATTCTACAGACGTCCATTTTTCATTATGCATGTCATTCTCTTAGCTATATCATTTCATGCATGATGAATTATCTTCATAAGTTGATGAGGATCTCCACAAGTACAACCTGCCATGTGCATTTGCATTCCAAAAGCAAATTATTTGTATGCACATCTTCAGGGGGAGCCCTTGCCACTTATGAAGACAATACGCTATCCTTTACAATTTCACATACTTCTTTCCCGTTGAAAACTTCAACCAGTTTGTCATCAGTCACCAAAAAGGGGGAGATTGTAAGTGCATCTAGTGCCACCCCGAGTTGGTTTTGGAGTATTGACGACAAAGTTGGTTGAGGGACTAATGCGTTTGTGAGAATTGCAGGATAACGCAGGTAGTGTCCCTCATTGATTTGGTTTACCTACCGGAGATGACCCCTAAAAATGTATGAAGACATTGAAGACAATGGTGGTGTGTGAATATATTCACACTGAAATCTATGACATGAGAAGACATTGAGTGAAGACTATGAAGCGCGAAGACTGAGTTGTTTCGTTGTTTCCTTTTCTTCTTTTTTGAGTCATAGGAACCACCGTACTGTTAAGTGGGGTCCAAGTGAACTAAGTCAGAGTGACTGAAGTGATGCTCAACCCAAATCCTATGTCTTTGAGCGAAGACAATGAGAGCAAATCTTATCCAGAGCTGGATGAGTCAGCTTTGCTTGTAGCCCAAGTAAAGTTGCCGTGTGTGTTTGAAATCTGACCGTTGGAACACGTGTCAGTTCCTTAGTGACCCAGGGTCATTTCGGACATATCAGGTCGGGTTTCCTTGTGGCTATAAATAGCCAACCCCCTACACCATAAATTGGTGGCTGCTCAGAGTTAGTTTACGGCTTTTGTCGTTTTGAGAGCAACCCACCTCGAAGCCTTTGAGAGAGAAATCCTTGCGAGGACAAAGCCCAAACACCCAGAGCCAAAGAGTGTTAGGCATCACTGAAGTCTTTATGTCTGTGTGACCTGAAGACTTATTACACTTGAGGACTATGTATCCTCCAGCCGGTTAGGCATCGCGTTCTGAGCATCCAAGAGTCATTGTGGATTGCCGGTGAACGAAGTCTGTGAAGGTTCGAAAGTCTACCTTGAAGACTTACCAGAGTGATTGGGCGAGGACTGTGTGTCCTTAGCTCAAGGGGAATAAGGTGAAGACGCGGTCTTCTGAGTTGAATCTCAGCCTCCCTAACCAGACGTACAGTTGTCACAGCAACTGGAACTGGTCCAACAAATCCTGTGTCTTCAACAAGTGACTGGTTCAATCCCTTCCCTCCTTTACTTTGAGTTTGTCTTCGTGAAGTCATTGCTTATCTGTCTTATCTGTTTGACTTCATTGCTTGACTACTATTGTTGATTGGCTTCATACTATCTTCCATCCTGATCCTTACTACCTAGCTGCTATTAGTCTTCGTACGTTACCACTATTGCATACTTGACTATGGCTTGCTTTGTGTAGTTTATCTTCCGCTGCATACCAAATTAGGTCATTTCTATTGTTTGTCTTCGAAAGTTCCATGTTTTGAAGACTTTGATAAAAATCGCCTATTCACCCCCCCTCTAGTCGATAACTAGCACTTTCAATCTCACGTGATGATCGAACATGGTTTAGGTTATATGGATCACGTGATCACTTAGATGATTAGAGGGATGTCTATCTAAGTGGGAGTTCTTAAGTAATATGATTAATTGAACTTTAGTTTATCATGAACTTAGTCCTGATAGTATTTTGCAAATAATGTTGTATATCAATAGCTCGCGCCGTTGCTTCCCTATGTTTTTGTATGTGTTCCTAGAGAAAACTAAGTTGAAAGATGATAGTAGCAATGATGCAGACTGTCTCCGTGATCTGAGGTTTATCCTCATTGTTGCATAGAAGAATTATGTCCTTGATGCACCGCTAGGTGACAGACCTATTGCAGGAGCAGATGCAGACGTTATGAACGTTTGACTAGCTCAAAATGATGACTACTTGATAGTTTAGTGCACCATGCTTTACAACTTAGAATCGGGACTTCAAAGACATTTTAAACGTCATGGACCATATGAGATGTTCCAGGAATTGAAGTTAATATTTCAAGCAAATACCCGAGCTGGGAGATATGAAGTCTCCAACAAGTTCTATAGCTAAAAGATCGAGGAGAATAGCTCAAGCAGTGAGCATGTGCTCAGATTGTCTGGGTACTACAATCACTTGAATCAACTGGGAGTTAATCTTCTAGATAAGACAGTGATTGACAGAGTTCTCTAGTCACCATCACTAAGTTACTAGAACTTCATGATGAACTACAGTATGCAAGGGATGAAGAAAACGATTCCCGAGCTCTTCATGATGCTAAAATCAACTAAGGTAGAAATCAAGAAAAGAGCATCAAGTGTTGATGATTGATAAGACCACTAGTTTCAAGAAAAGGGCAAATGGAAAGAAATGGAACTTCAAGTAGAATGGCAAGCAAGTTGTCACTCCCGTGAAGAAGCCCAAAGCTGGACCAAAGCCTGAAACTGAATGCTTCTACTTCAAAAGAAATGGTCATTGGAAGCGGAAATGCCCTTAATATTTGGTGGATAAGAAGGATGGAAAAGTTAACAAGGGTATATTTGATATACAGGTTATTGATGTGTACCTAACTAGTATTTATAGTAGCCCCTGAGTATTTGATACTTGTTCGGTTGCTAAGATTAGTAACTCGAAACAGGAGTTACAGAATAAACAAAGACTAGTTGAGAGTGAAGTGATGATGTGTGTTGGAAGTGGTTCCAGGATTGATATGATCATCATCGCACACTCCCTATACTTTCGAGTTTAGTGTTGAACCTAAATAATTGTTATTTGGTGTTTGCATTGAGCATAAATATGATTAGATCATGTTTATTGCGATACGATTATTCATCTAAGACAGAGAATAAATTGTTATTCTGCTTACATGAATAAAACCTTCTAGGGTCTTACACCCAATGTTGATGGTTTATTGAATCTTGATCGTAGTGATACACATATTCATAATATTGATGCCAAAAGATGCAAAGTTGATAATGATAGTGCAACATATTTGTGGCACTGTTGTTTGGGTCATATCGGTGTAAAGCCAATGAAGAAACTCCATAAAGATGGACTTTTGGAATCACTTGATTATGAATCATTTGATGCTTGCGAACCGTGCCTAATGGGAAAGATGACTAAAACTCCTTTTCCCGAAACAATGGAACGAGCTAGTGACTTATTGAAAATAATACATACCGATGTATGCGGTCTGATGAGTGTTGATGCTCGTGGCGGGTATTGTTATTTTCTGACCTTCACAGATGATTTGAGCAGATATGGGTATATCTACTTAATGAAACTCAATCTGAAACATTTGAAAAGTTAAAAGAATTTCAGAGTGAAGTGGAGAATCATCGTAACAAGAAAATAAAGTTTCTACGATCTGATCATGGAGGAGAATATTTGAGTTACGAGTTTGGCCTTCATTTAAAACAATGTGGAATAGTTTCACAGCTCACGCCACATGGAACACCATAGCGTAATGGTGTGTCCAAACGTCGTAACCACACTTTATTGGATATGGTGTGATCTATGATGTCTCTTACCAGGTTACCACTATCGTTTTGGGCTTATGCATTAGAGACAGATGCATTCACTTTAAATAGGGCACCATCAAAATCCATTGAGACGACGCCTTATGAATTGTGGTTTGGCAAGAAACCAAAGTTGTCGTTTCTTAAAAGTTTGGGGCTGCGATGCTTATGTGAAAAAGCTTCAATCTGATAAGCTCGAACCCAAATCGAAGAAATGCTCTTCATAGGATACCCAAAGGAAATTGTTGGGTACACCTTCTATCACAGATCCAAAGGCAAAATCTTTGTTGCTAAAATGGATCCTTTCTAGAGAAGGAGTTTCTCTCAAAAGAAGTGAGTGGGAGGAAAGTAGAACTTGATGAGTTGTACCTTCTCCCGAATTGGAAAGTAGTTCATCACATAAATCAGTTCTAGTGATTCCTACACCAATTAGTGAGGAATCTAATGATGATGATCATGAAACTTCAGATCAAGTTACTACCAAACCTCGTAGGTCTTCCAGAGTAAGATCCGCACTAGAATGGTACGGTAATCCTGTTCGAGAAGTCATGTTACTAGACCATGATGAACCTACAAACTATGAGGAAGCGATGATGAGCCCAGATTCCACGAAATGGCTTGAGGCCATGAAATCTGAGATGGGATCCATGTATGAGAACAAAGTGTGGACTTTGGTTGACTTGCCCGATGATCGGCAAGCCATAGAAAATAAATGGATCTTCAAGAGGAAGATGGACGCTGGTAGTAGTGTTACTATCTACAAAGCTAGACTTGTCGAAAAAGGTTTTTGACAAAGTTCAAGGTGTTGACTACGATGAGATTTTCTCACTCGTAGCGATGCTTAAGTCTGTCCGAATCATGTTAGCAAATTGCCACATTTTATGAAATCTGGCAAATGGATGTCAAAACTAAATTCCTTAATGGATTTCTTAAAGAAGAGTTATATATGATGCAACCAGAAGGTTTTGTCGATCCTAAAGGTGCTAACAAAATGTGCAAGCTCCAGCGATCCATCTATGGACTGGGGCAAGCATCTCGGAGTCGGAATATACTCTTTGATGAGTTGAGCAAAGCATATAGTTTTACATAGACTTGCGGTGAAGCCTATATTTACAAGAAAGTGAGTGGGAGCACTACAACATTTCTGATAAGTATATGTGAATGACATATTGTTGATCAGAAATAATATAGAATTTTCTGGAAAGCATAAAGTAATATTTGCAAGGATTTTTTCAAACAAAGACCTTGGTGAAGCTGCTTACACATTGAGCATCAAGATCTATAGAAATAGATCAAGACGCTTGATAAGATTTTTCAATAAGTACATACCTTGATAAAATTTTGAAGTAGTTCAAAATGGAACAGTCAAAGAAGGAATTCTTGCCTGTGTTGCAAGGTGTGAAGTTGAGTAAGACTCAAAGCCCGACCACAACAGAAAATTGAAAGAGAATGAAAGTCATTCCCTATGTCACAGTCATAGGTTCTGTAAAGTATGCCATGTTGTGTACCAAAATTATTGTATACCCTGCCCTGAGTTTGGCAAGGGAGTACAATTTTGATCGAGGAGTAGATAACTGGATAGCGGTCAAGATTATCCTTAGTGAGGACTAAGGAAATATTTCTCGGTTATGGAGGTGATAAAGAGTTTGTCGTAAAGAGTGAAGTCGATGCAAGCTTTTACACCGATCCAGATGACTCTAAGTCTCAGTCTGGATACATATTGAAAGTGGGAGCAATTAGCTAGAGTAGCTCCATGCAGAGCATTGTAGACATAGAATATTAGCAAAATACATACGGCTCTGAATGTGGCAGACCCATTGACTAAACTGCTCTCACAAGCAAAACATGATCACACCTTAGTACTTTTTGGGTGTTAATCACATGGCAATGTGAACTAAGATTACTAACTCTAGTAAACCCTTTGAGTGTTGGTCAAATAGCGATGTGAACTATGGGTGTTAATCACATGGTGATGTGAACTATTGGTGTTAAATCACATGGCGATGTGACCTAGATTATTGACTCTAGTGCAAGTGGGAGACTGAAGGAAATATGCCCTAGAGGCAATAATAAAGTTATTATTATTTTCCTTATTTCATGATAAATGTTTATTATTCATGCTAGAATTGTATTAACCGGTAACTTAGTACATGTGTGGATACATAGACAAACAAAGTGTCACTAGTATGCCTCTACTTGACTAGCTCATTGAATCAAAGATGGTTAAGTTTCCTAGCCATAGACATGAGTTGTCATTTGATTAACGGGGTCACATCATTAGAGAATGATGTGATTGACTTGACCCATTTCGTTAGCTTAGCACTTGATCGTTTAGTATATTGCTATTGCTTTCTTCATGACTTATACATGATCCTATGACTATGAGATTATGCAACTCCCGATTACCGGAGGAACACTTTGTATGCTACCAAACGTCACAACATAACTGTGTGATTATAAAGGTGCTCTACAGGTGTCTCCGATGGTACTTGTTGAGTTGGCATAGATCAAGATTAGGATTTGTCACTCTGATTGTCGGAGAGGTATCTCTGGGCCCTCTCGGTAATGCATATCACTATAAGCCTTGCAAGAAATGTGACTAATGAGTTAGTTGCTGGATGATGCATTACAAAACGAGTAAAGATACTTGTCGGTAACGAGATTGAACTAGGTATTGAGATACCGATGATGGAATCTCGGGCAAGTAACATACCGATGACAAAGGGAACAACGTATGTTGTTATGCCGTTTGACCGATAAAGATCTTCGTAGAATATGTAGGAGCCAATATGAGCATCCAGGTTCCGCTATTGCTTACTGATCGGAGATGAGTCTCGATCATGTCTACATGGTTCTCGAACCCGTAGGGTCCGCACACTTAACGTTCTGTGATGATTTGTATTATGAGTTATGTGATTTAATGACCGAAGTTTGTTAGGAGTCCCGGATGTGATCAGGGACATGACGAGGTGTCAGTGTACAAAAAGAGGGGTGCACTTTTTGTACCCCTATAACTGTGCACGGGCAGTCTGAGCCACGGACACCACCACACCGAGCAAGGCGAGGGAGGTGAGCCAAGGTAAGGCCGAAGCTCGAAAGAAGCAGAACGACGCTAAGACCAAGACCACACAGAGCAAAGGGGACGGAGCGGATTCCCCCGGCAAGATCCTTGCCGGGGGCGGGTTTAGCAAACCCGGCAAGACCCCTGACGTGACAGCTCGCCCCACACCTACGGAGCGAATCACCCTTGAGTCCATTGCCCCCATGGGGCAAGGATTCAGGAAACATCCCCGTGGTGGCATGTAGATCTTTGTGAAGACATTCAAGATCAGATACACACTATAGAAGACGACGACCCTTGGAGGGATCCCAGCCAAGGAGGACCACAAGGCCCCCGGTAAGAGCCTTGCTGGGGATGATAGCGGGCGCCACGACAAGACCCTTGCTGGGGCCCCGGCAAGACTCTTGCCGGGGCTACGGCAAGTCCCTTGCCAAGGACACCCGTAGGGACACCATCAGGCCCACGCCAATCCAAACCTCCACCACCGTTCGCATGCAGCTGCCGACCCAACCAGTTGGGCAGGCACCTGCGTGGCGGCAAGCAGATCTTCGTATAGACCCACCACTGCGCCACCTCAGCTGTCTGCCTGCCTACATGGCACCACGGGCACCGTTGGCCAAGGCGCGTGTCGACACGGAAGGGAGCGGCAACGGACGAGACTGGGCTCTCCCCCGTCCCCGATAAAGCGAGGACACCTAAG
Source organism: Triticum aestivum (assembly GCF_018294505.1). Taxonomy (NCBI): domain Eukaryota; kingdom Viridiplantae; phylum Streptophyta; class Magnoliopsida; order Poales; family Poaceae; genus Triticum; species Triticum aestivum. The sequence goes on from NC_057807.1 coordinate 599,704,833, forward strand.
CAAGACGCATTAAATGCACCTTGTCATGTAATACAAGGGATAAACTCGTATCACTGTACCCTTTCCACCTCTTGTGTGCCACTATGGCGACCCCTTTTCCTATAAAAGGAGGCCCAAGGCGACCGGGAGGAGGATTCGGCTTTTTGGAGCTCCTCACGCCCCATTGCTAGCCCAAGAACATAGATAAACAAACCACCAAAGCAGGAGTAGGGTTTTATGCATCCTCGCGGCCCGAACCTGGATAAAGAACCGGTGTGCTATCTGTTTGATCCGCCCTTCTCACGACCCCGTGCCCCGCAACCGTAGTAGGGATTCTTGTGATCCCATAGGTGTCGTCCTCGCACTGACATCTTTGGCGCGCCAGGTAGGGGAGCGCAGTTGTGAGAATCGGCCCTAGCAGTTAGTTCGACGCTTCTCCATTGTCATGGCGCCCAAGAAGAAGATGACGACGGCGGTTGGCCCATCGGAAGCCGGACATCCCGTCCCGACGCGGGCGAGCAGCGGACCGGTCGCAGAAAGGACCCGGGGCGCCGTTCGCGAACACTAGCACCGTCCCAGCAGCCGAAGTTTGGGAGGCGGCAATGTTCGTGCGCCTGGTAATGGGCCGCACACCGCCAAATCCAAGGACGGAGCCAGGCCCTCCGCGGGTGGCGCGGGGTCTTCCAGGATCACTGCCACCCCGCCCGAAGGCGACGCGAGGGCTTCCAAGACTCCCACGCCGGCACCGATGGCGCGCTCCTCTCAAGCGGCGCGCGATGAACGGCATAATCACGCCGAGGACCCTGGGCATCGCCGCGGAGAGAGCACCGAGCGCCACTCCTGGGATCTAGAAGACCTGCCCGCTCGCCGAGGCGCTGGTGAAGATGGCGTGCGACCGCGGGGTCGTGATGGAGCTCCTTCTGACATGGTCAGAAGTCGAAGTGCGTCGCGATCCGTGCAGGTTTCGCTGCCACCAACGCCAACAGAAGCCCTGGCGTGCACGCAGTTGCTCCTCGATTTCCCTCCCACTACGAGGAAACTCGACGAATGGAGAGCCACTATCCGAAGCCTTGTTGCGGTGGCCAACAAAGACGAACCGAGTCTGGGGGAGCCCCCGGGTCGACACTCCGACGGGATCCCACGCACCAGCGGCAAGAGAGCCGGCGGCGCCGCGACCACGGTGCACTCGCCTTCTCCTCGCTCGGTACCACGGGCGCCAGCCCATCGCGATGCTACGGGCGACGAGATCTCTGTAGCATCATCCGACCCGCGGGCCCACTGTGACCAGCGCCAAGTTCTTCGGGAACGAGAACATGAAGACGGTCGAACCACTATTGAGTGCCGGCGCAGAGCGCGCCACCAATCAGACAGGCGAGCAGGGCCTGCTGTGAGCCACCCGGCACCGGGGAGCCCTGGAGGCCTACCTTACGAGGTAGGCTGTCCGGCTTTTACCCGTGAGCTGCGGCAGTTCCAGTGGCCCACTCACCGCACCTTCAAACCCGACGTGGGCGAAAAGTACAATGGCAAGACCCACCCGTCCGAGTTCCTCAGCGTCTACACCATCGCGATGCAAGCTGCCAGAGCCCGTGACGATAAGGTGCTTGTGAATTACTTTCCGTTGGCTCTTAAACCTAACGCCATGTCATGGTTGATGCACTTGCCGGTAGACTCTATTTCCTCCTGGTCGGATTTGTGCCATGAGTTTGTAGGCGCCTTTACTGGAGGCCACCAAGCCCATGGCCAAGCAAGCGACCAGCATGTCATCCCCCAGGAGGGAGGCGAGAGTCTCCGCAAGTATATATAGAGGTTCAACCAGGTACAGTACAATATCCTTGATGTTCACCCTGCCGCCATCATCAGCGCATTCCATCAAAACGTGCATAACCGCAAGATGCGCGAAGAGCTAGCAATGAACAAGGTGAGAGATGTAGCAGAACTTTATGTTCTTAATGACAAATGTGCCCGAGCTGAAGAGGGAAGGAAGTACCCCGACGAAGAGTGCCGGCATGGAAACCGACTCCTCAGATGAGGATATTGCCACCCCGGCGAAGAAAGGCCGACGCCGCAACAGGAAGCACAAAGGAAAAGTCGTGCTTGCCGTCGAAGGATCTGATGACGCCGGCTCCACCAAGAAAACCGAGGCAGATGACCTCGGCAAGGAGGTTCCCGGATGTGTCGCCTGCCGGGCCTTGGCGGCTGCCGAGAAGCCAGGGAACTCTGACAAGCGATACTGCAAGATCCATCGCACCAAAGGCCATGCTCTCCAGGACTGCCGATAGGTTGAGCTCCTTGCTGAGAAGCAGAGGGCTGAATATGAGAGGCGGGACAAGGAGAAGGGCCCAGACGGTGCTGAGGGGTCCGGCAAGAAGCGTGACGGCCAGGCGGGCCGTCGCGGCAAGGATAAGCAACATGAGAGGCCCGCCCAAGGCCGTGACAGAAAGCTAAAGGATGACGATCATGAAGAGGACAACGAATCCGGCGACCAAGAGGTTCAGAAAGCTACAGAGTCCATGTGCATCGATGGCGGCGCCTCGCTGCATACTTCTCACCGCCGGCTTAAACAGTGGGCGCGAGAGATTACAGCGGCAGATCCGTCGTTTGATGCCCAACGGCCGCTGAAGTGGTCTAGCACACCTATCATTTTTTACACCGAGGATCACCCTAATCGCACTACTGCGGTCAGGTGCTTGCCATTGCTGGTTTCACCAACAATACACAACCTCAAGGTGACGAAGATGCTAGTCGATGGTGGGGCCGATCTGAACTTCATGTCGCCTGCCGTGATCGAGAAACTGCAGATTCCTGATGGAGACCTCGAAGAGACGGGTATGTTTCAGGGGGCAACCTAGGAAGAAGCCAACCCAAGGGAAAGGTCACACTGCCCGTGACTTTTGGAAGCAACCTAAACTTCAGGATGGAGAGGATCGTGTTTGATGTTGCCAAGATCCCCTTGCCCTACAACGGGATCCTTGGCCGCCCAACGCTGGCCAAGTTCATGGCGGCGTCACACTACGCCTACAATACCCTGAAGATGCCAGGACCTGCGATGATCATCACCATCCCCTCCGACAAGAAAGATGCGCTGATTTGCGCTGACCAACTATACCAGCAAGCAGTTGCAGCAGCTGCCGCTGCTAGGGCACTTGCTCCTGCCGCTGGGACCCTGGGAGGGAAGAAGAAGAAGAAGACCGGTGAGACTTCGGGCGCCCACTCCGGCAAGCACACCTCTTCGGAGTATAGCGCTGCCGTCGAGGACGTACCAGAGAGCTCCACCGGTGGAAACAAGAAGCCTAGGGCCATGCCGCCAGGAACCAAGAAGGTTTCTGTCAATGAGGACGGCACGGGAGGAGCTTTTACCATAAGCTCCACCTTTGACGACAAATAGGAAGACGCGCTCGTCACCTTCCTGCGGGCGAATGTCGATGTGTTTGCGTGGCAAGCTTCCGACATCCTCGGTGTTCCTAGGGAGGTGATTGAGCACCACCTTGCTGTCTGCCCTCATGCGCGGCCCGTCAAGCAGAAGGTCGGAAAGCAAGCACTAGAATGACAAGAGTTCATCACAGAAGAGATCCGGAAACTGGAAGCAGCGGGTTTGGTAAGAGGAGTTCTCCATCCAACGTGGTTGGCTAATCCGATCGTGGTGCGCAAGGCAAATGGGAAGTGGAGACTGTGTATTGATTACACAGATATCAATAAGGCTTGCGCTAAAGACCCCTTCCCGTTGCCGCGCATTGACCAGATTGCTGACTCCACGGCTGGGTGTGATCTGCTATCATTCCTCGACGCCTACTCCGGCTACCACCAGATCTTCATGACAAGAGAAGACGAAGAGAAAACAACATTCGTCACCCCATGTGGTACGTATTGTTTCATACGGATGCCTTTCGGGTTGAAGAGTGCTGGTTCGACGTTTGCAAGGGCGGTCCAGATTGGTTTTGAACCCCAGCTCCATAGAAATATGGAAGCTTATATGGATGACATAGTGGTCAAAACCAAGGACAGGGCAACCCTCATACCAGATTTGCAAGAAACATTTGCAAACCTGCGCAAGATCAATCTCAAACTGAACCCTGAGAAGTGCGTCTTTGGCATCCCGTCCGGCAAGCTTCTCGGGTTCTTGGTGTCATAACGTGGGATAGAGGCCAATCCGGACAAAATCAGAGCTATAGAGCAGATTGAAGCACCCAAGCGAATCAAGGATGTGTGTCGGCTTGCTGGTTGCGTCGCCGCCATGGGCAGGTTCATTTCTAAGTCTGCCGAGCGCGGCCTTCCCTTTTTCAAGATCCTGAAAAAGGCGGGCCCGATGGAGTGGACGCTAGAAGCCGAGGCAGCATTGCAAGGTTTGAAGAAGTACCTCTCCTTCGCGCCAGTGCTAGTTGCGCCTAGGCCATAGGATCCGTTGCTGCTATACCTGGCGGCAACGGACCAGGTGGTCAGCGCCGCACTAGTGGCACAGAGAAAGGCTGATGACAAGGAGATGGCAGCGGCAGAGCCCGACACCACCAACGCAGAGACGACACAGCCAGTCGAAGTGCCGCCGAAGAAGAAAATGATGCAGCACCCGGTCTACTTTGTTAGTTCCCTCCTGCAGGGGGCTAGGTCGAGGTACTCTGGCGTGCAGAAACTGCTCTTCGACCTTCTTATGGCCTCGAGGAAGCTGCGTCACTACTTCCAGGCACACGAGATCACTGTCGTCACTCGCTTCCCTCTGCAATGGATATTGCACAATCCGGATGCACCGGTAAGAATTGTGGAATGGGCACTGGAGCTGTCCAGCTTTGGCATCAAGTTTGAAAGCACTTCGATGATTCAGAGCCGAGTTCTAGCAGAGTTCATCGCAGAATGGACCGCAACACCTGACGAAGAAGCCCAAGAGACTGCTCTTCTCGGCAAGGAAGCAAGTTGTGATTGGACTATGTACTTTGATGGGGTTTTCTCCCTACAAGGCGCCGGGGCTGGCGTACTGCTTGTCGCGCCCACCGGAGAGCACCTCAAGTATGTGATCCAGATGCACTTCCCTAGGGAGGCGTCAACCAACAATACGGCAGAGTACGAAGGGTTGCATGCCGGTCTTAGGATCGCGGCGGACCTCGGAATCAAGAAACTCATCGTCAGGGGGGACTCGCAGCTTTTCGTCAAGCAAGTCAACAAGGATTACCAGAGCCCGTTGATGAAGGCCTACATCGATGAAGTGAGAAAGCTGGAAGAGCGTTTCGACGGTATATAGGCTGAACACGTTCCCCGAGCGGAGAACGATATCACCAATTACCTGTCGAAACGCGCTGCCCTCAAGCTACCTGTGGAACTAGGTACTTTTGTGCTTCAGCTAACTCAGCCATCCGTTGATCCATCAACAGAGCAGAATAAGAGGGGGAAATCAGGGCCCGGCAAGTACTTTCCCGCTGAGCTCCCCGGAGTCGCCGGCACGGATGTTGCCGAGGATACCGAGCCCGCCATGGGACGACTGGCTCCGGCAGAGCGTCAAGCTCTTGCCGTCGAGACAGCCGCTCCTATGGCGGAGGAAATGCCTTTAGCCCTTGCCGTCGAGCCCCAGGCTCCAGCATGGGCACATCATACCATTCGATTCCTCCAAACAGGGGAACTTACTGAGGAGCAGGAAGAAGCGGAGAAAGTAGCCCGTCGCTCTACCATGTACCAGTTTGTCGATGACGTCCTGTACAGAAAGAGGCCGAAGGTGTGAAATTGAAGTGTATACCTCGATAGAAAGGACTGGAGCTGTTGGCGGAGATACACGGAGGCATATGTGGATCCCACATTGGGTCAAGGGCCCTTGCCGGCAAGGCATTCCGGCAAGGCTTCTTCTGGCCCACCGCCCTCCAAGATGCAATGACACTAGTCACCAGGTGTGAAGTGTGTCAGTTCCATTCAAAGAAGCTTCATCAACCAGCTCAAGCCCTTCAAACCATTCCTCTCTCCTGGCCCTTCTCGGTCTGTGGTCTCGACATACTGGGCCCCTTTCCCCGCGTTGTCGGGGGCTTTGAGTAGTTGTATGTTGCAATCGACAAGTTCACAAAGTGGCCAGAGGTGGAGGCAGTGAGGAAGGTCATAGCTCAGTCGGCCGTCAAGTTCTTCAAGGGACTAGTGTGCCGTTTTGGTGTACCCAACAGGGTTATCACCGACAACGGCACACAGTTCACAAGCCACAGCTTCATGCAATATACCCAAGACCTCGGCAGTAAAGTCTGTTTCGCTTCCGTTGCTCACCCGCGAAGCAATGGTCAAGCTGAGAGGGCAAATGCTGAAGTACGGCAAAGCTTAAGGACCAAGACCTTTGACAGGCTGCGCAAGAGTGGAAGGCGCTGGATTGATGAATTGCCGGCGGTTCTTTGGTCAATCAGGACGACACCAAATCGAGCCACCGGCCAGACACCTTTTGCCCTGGTATACGGGGCAGAAGGAGTTCTACCCACTGAACTCATATACGGGTTACCTCGAGTGCTCGCTTATGACGAGCTTGAGCAAGAGCAACTACAGCAAGATGATGTAGTGCTCCTTGAGGAAGATCGGCTTCGGGCGGCTGTGAGAGCAGCATGCTACCAACAAGCCTTGCGCCGCTACCATAGCCGCAAGGTTCATGCCCGAAGCCTTGAGGAAGGCGCCCTTGTCCTTTGGCGCGTTCAATCGGCCAAGAATTCCAACAAGTTGACGCCAAAGTGGGAAGGCCCTTATCGGGTAATACGAGTCACCAGGCCCGGCGCAGTCCGCCTGGAGACCGAAGATGCTGTTCCGGTGAGTAACTCCTGGAACATCGAGCATCTTCACAAGTTTTACCCGTGAGGCGCGGCTTGCCTGGCCCCCCGGCAAGCCACCTTTTGTACGAGCATTGCCGATGATGCATGTAACCCTTTGTACAAAGCCAGGCGCAGACCCTGAGCATAAATAAATGAAGCGCTAGCACCCTAAGTTATATCATGCATGCTAGGTCAAGCCTCGTCCTTGGTCAGGGTTGATAGTGCTTAGCAGCGACTAACCCCTAGCTTAGAGGTCGAGTGCGCGTCTCTTTGCCGTTCTTTTGTCTTCTTTGGTTCGCAGGACTCACGGATATCCTTGCCGGATCACTTGAGGACGAAAAAGGAAAGAGGGACAGACCGACATCTAGACCCCGGCAAGCCAGTATTGCCGGGGGCTGCAAGTACAAAGATTCACCCACGGCAAACCAGAGTCGCCGGGGGCTACAGCTTCAGATAAGTTCTTCATCCCTTATCATGCATTCCCTTATGGGCTGAGGTATGTGAAACTTCGTTTTTTCCCAAAGCTACCGTGCTCCCCTAAAAACTCTAGGCCCTAGGGCTCGTTCCTGGGGCCAGGTTTGGTCGTAGTCGCGGCAGCAAAAGGATGAAAATGAGGAGCCTGAATCCACCTCATCCCTGCCTCCGCAAAAAGCGTGAGAAAGGTCGAGCGAAGTGGGGAGACGGCAGGGCCTGTTGCCGGGCAAAGAAATGTTTATCTTGGGATATCAAGGATTTACTCCTTGTCGTTGGTTCTACCCGCAAACAAATGACCCGGCAAGCATCCCTTTTTCATTAAAAACATTCCACTCAAGTACAGCCCATGGGGAATGAAAAACATGAATGATGGGATTACAAGTTTTGAATTCAGCTCAGGCCTAAAGGCTTACAAAATAAAAAGAGATAAGGTGCCCATAACCCCTTTCTTGTCCCTCTCCTCAGGAGGTAGGTCAAGGAGGAGAAAAGGACAAAAGAGGCGCCTAGACGAGCTATGATTGCCAGGAGGCACCAAGAGAACATCTCGGTGACCGTCCGAAAGCTGGATGGTGATGGCGGCACCGGAAGCAGAGCTTGAAAACAAGACGGCAGGACGGCAGCATGCGTCGAAGGCGTTAGTGCCCACGTACTCCGATTTTACGGCCTTGCCTCCCGCCCTCTTCGTCTTCCGCAGCCTCCCAACGCCAGCCGCCCAAGGAGATGACCCCATGAAGTTCAGGAAGCTGGCGACACGGATGATGGGATCGCCGGTGCCGCACGGAGCGGGGCCCGACACCTAGTCGGACCCGTCATCCTGCCGCCTGCTTCCCTCGTCGTCGCTGCCGCTGTCCTCCTCATCACTCCCGCCCGAGGAGGAGTCTTCGCTATCAGAAGAGCTCTCCACGCAGCACCTCGTTTGAGTCCCGAAGCACCCGAAGACCTTGACGGAGAGGAGGCCGTCCTCCATCAGCTTGAAATGGAGGGTGAGCCCCGCCGTCAAGCGATGGATATGAGCGAACGTCTTCCACCCTCGACCAAGATACATCACGTGAGGGGCTGGAAAGTCAACATGAGCTCGCGTACCGCTGATCCAACAGCCCCTCATGTGCAACCGCAATGACTCCGGCGGATCCAACTCCATCTCGCTCGCGAATGGAGTCGGGAGACGAAGACGACGGCGAGGCGGCCAACGCAGCCTGATGAAGAACTCGCAAGGGTCATCCCCAACATGGCCCTCCATGGGGGGAGGAACTACTGGCGGAGGCGAGACCGGCGCGCCGCATTGTTCTCCTCTTCCCTGAGCGCCTCGGCCTCGCCCCCTCCCCTACCCCTCGCGGCTGGCTCTGCCACCGCAGGTAAAGGAGAAGGGAGGACGCATTGTCGAGCGGTGACCCTCGCCGCCACCGTTGAAGAGCCAAGATTCCCTCTCTCCATGGCGGATGGAGGGGGGGCAGGAGCTGAAGGAAGGAGAAGATGGAAGAGTGCGGGATGGCATTTCCTCCCCACCCCCGCTCTTTATAAAAGATCTGGGGTGGGGGCTCGGCCGCCCCGCTCAGCCAATCAAGCCCCGGAAGGCGCAGGGAACTGAGACCAACCCGCTGCCCCGGCCCGCGACGGCTCAGTTTCCCGCCTCCACCGTTCACCACCCCGAACGCGTGAGAACCACGTGGCAGGCATGCGGGACCAAGGCGACCTCTCCCCACCCCGATCGTGGGGAGTGGACACCTTGAAGACCGCGCCTTGGCCCCATTCAGTAAACAGGCCGAGCCTTCACGCCTCTCTCCGTTTATGGGGAAAGCGCGAACCGCCCCCTTTTACTACGACGTGACACATGCGCGCAGAGCTCAGCCCCACTCATGCCGCCCACGTCATGCGCGCCTCCCCACATCGAGCCACACGTGCGGGATGCATGGGAAGCGCAGGCCCGGGGGATCCTGTCGGTGTACAAAAAGAGGGGTGCACTTTTTGTACCCCTATAACTGTGCACGGGCAGTCTGAGCCATGGACACCACCACACCGAGCAAGGCGAGGGAGGTGAGCCAAGGTAAGGCCAAAGCTCGAAAGAAGCAGAACAATGCCAAGACCAAGACCACAAAGAGCAAAGGGGACGGAGCAGACTCCCCCAGCAAGATCCTTGTCGGGGGGCGGGTTTAGCAAACCCGGCAAGACCCCTGACGTGACAGCTCGCCCCACACCTACGAAGCGAATCACCCTTGAGTCCACTGCCCCCATGGGGCAAGGATTCAGGAAACATCCCCGTGGTGGCAAGCAGATCTTTGTGAAGACATTCAAGATCAGATACACACTATAGAAGATGACGACCCTTGGCGGGATCCCAGCCAAGGAGGACCACAAGGCTCCCGGCAAGAGCCTTGCCGGGGATGATAGCGGGCGCCACGACAAGACCCTTGCCGGGGCCCCGGCAAGACTCTTGCCGGGGCTATGGCAAGGCCCTTGCCAAGGACACCCGTAGGTCCACCATCAAGCCCACACCAATCCAAACCTCCACCACCGTTCGCATGTAGCTACCAACCCAACCAGTTGGGCAGGCACCTGCATGGCGGCAAGCGGATCTTCGTGGAGACCCACCACTGCGCCACCTCAGCTGCCTGCCTGCCTACATGGCACCACGGGCACCGTTGACCAGGGCGCGTGTCGACACAGAAGGGAGCGGCGACGGACGAGACTGGGCTCTCCCCCGTCCCCGATAAAGCAAGGACACCTAAGCAAGACGCATTAAATGCGTCTTGTCATGTAATACAAGGGATAAACTCGTATCACTGTACCCTTTCCACCTCCTGTGTGCCACTGTGGCGACCCCTTTTCCTATAAAAGGAGGCCCAAGGCGACTGGGAGGAGGATTCGGCTTTTTGGAGCTCCTCACGCCCCATTGCTAGCCCAAGAACACAGATAAACAAACCACCAAAGCAGGAGTAGTGTTTTACGCATCCTCGCGGCCTGAACCTGGATAAAGAACCCGTGTGCTATCTGTTTGATCCGCGCTACTCACGACCCCGCGCCCCGCAACCGTAGTAGGGATTCTTCTGATCCCATAGGTGTCGTCCTCGCACCGACACGAGGAGTCTCGAAATGGTCGAGACGTAAAGATCGATATATTGGAAGGCTATATTCGGACATCGGAAACGTTCTGAGTGATTCGGGTATTTTTTCGGAGTACTGGAGAGTTACGGGAATTTGTACTGGGCCTTAATGGGCCATACAGGAAAGGAGAGAAAGGCCTCAAGGGTGGTCGCGCCCCTTCCCCATGGACTGGTCTGACTTGGACTAGGGAAAGGGGGCGCCCCCTTCCTTCCTTCTCCTTCTCCCTTCCCTTTTTCCTATTCCATGTGGGAGGTGGAATCCTACTAGGACTAGGGAGTCCTAGTAGGACTCCACACTTGGGCGCGCTCTATGAGGGTCGGCCTCCTCCTCCCTCCCTTTATATACGTGGCCAGGGGTCAAAACCAAGGACAGGGCAACCCTCATACCAGATTTGCAAGAAACATTTGCAAACCTGCGCAAGATCAATCTCAAACTGAACCCTGAGAAGTGCGTCTTTGGCATCCCGTCCGGCAAGCTTCTCGGGTTCTTGGTGTCATAACGTGGGATAGAGGCCAATCCGGACAAAATCAGAGCTATAGAGCAGATTGAAGCACCCAAGCGAATCAAGGATGTGTGTCGGCTTGCTGGTTGCGTCGCCGCCATGGGCAGGTTCATTTCTAAGTCTGCCGAGCGCGGCCTTCCCTTTTTCAAGATCCTGAAAAAGGCGGGCCCGATGGAGTGGACGCTAGAAGCCGAGGCAGCATTGCAAGGTTTGAAGAAGTACCTCTCCTTCGCGCCAGTGCTAGTTGCGCCTAGGCCATAGGATCCGTTGCTGCTATACCTGGCGGCAACGGACCAGGTGGTCAGCGCCGCACTAGTGGCACAGAGAAAGGCTGATGACAAGGAGATGGCAGCGGCAGAGCCCGACACCACCAACGCAGAGACGACACAGCCAGTCGAAGTGCCGCCGAAGAAGAAAATGATGCAGCACCCGGTCTACTTTGTTAGTTCCCTCCTGTAGGGGGCTAGGTCGAGGTACTCTGGCGTGCAGAAACTGCTCTTCGACCTTCTTATGGCCTCGAGGAAGCTGCGTCACTACTTCCAGGCACACGAGATCACTGTCGTCACTCGCTTCCCTCTGCAATGGATATTGCACAATCCGGATGCACCGGTAAGAATTGTGGAATGGGCACTGGAGCTGTCCAGCTTTGGCATCAAGTTTGAAAGCACTTCGATGATTCAGAGCCGAGTTCTAGCAGAGTTCATCGCAGAATGGACCGCAACACCTGACGAAGAAGCCCAAGAGACTGCTCTTCTCGGCAAGGAAGCAAGTTGTGATTGGACTATGTACTTTGATGGGGTTTTCTCCCTACAAGGCGCCGGGGCTGGCGTACTGCTTGTCGCGCCCACCGGAGAGCACCTCAAGTATGTGATCCAGATGCACTTCCCTAGGGAGGCGTCAACCAACAATACGGCAGAGTACGAAGGGTTGCATGCCGGTCTTAGGATCGCGGCGGACCTCGGAATCAAGAAACTCATCGTCAGGGGGGACTCGCAGCTTTTCGTCAAGCAAGTCAACAAGGATTACCAGAGCCCGTTGATGAAGGCCTACATCGATGAAGTGAGAAAGCTGGAAGAGCGTTTCGACGGTATATAGGCTGAACACGTTCCCCGAGCGGAGAACGATATCACCAATTACCTGTCGAAACGCGCTGCCCTCAAGCTACCTGTGGAACTAGGTACTTTTGTGCTTCAGCTAACTCAGCCATCCGTTGATCCATCAACAGAGCAGAATAAGAGGGGGAAATCAGGGCCCGGCAAGTACTTTCCCGCTGAGCTCCCCGGAGTCGCCGGCACGGATGTTGCCGAGGATACCGAGCCCGCCATGGGACGACTGGCTCCGGCAGAGCGTCAAGCTCTTGCCGTCGAGACAGCCGCTCCTATGGCGGAGGAAATGCCTTTAGCCCTTGCCGTCGAGCCCCAGACTCCAGCATGGGCACATCATACCATTCGATTCCTCCAAACAGGGGAACTTACTGAGGAGCAGGAAGAAGCGGAGAAAGTAGCCCGTCGCTCTACCATGTACCAGTTTGTCGATGACGTCCTGTACAGAAAGAGGCCGAAGGTGTGAAATTGAAGTGTATACCTCGATAGAAAGGACTGGAGCTGTTGGCGGAGATACACGGAGGCATATGTGGATCCCACATTGGGTCAAGGGCCCTTGCCGGCAAGGCATTCCGGCAAGGCTTCTTCTGGCCCACCGCCCTCCAAGATGCAATGACACTAGTCACCAGGTGTGAAGTGTGTCAGTTCCATTCAAAGAAGCTTCATCAACCAGCTCAAGCCCTTCAAACCATTCCTCTCTCCTGGCCCTTCTCGGTCTGTGGTCTCGACATACTGGGCCCCTTTCCCCGCGTTGTCGGGGGCTTTGAGTAGTTGTACGTTGCAATCGACAAGTTCACAAAGTGGCCAGAGGTGGAGGCAGTGAGGAAGGTCATAGCTCAGTCGGCCGTCAAGTTCTTCAAGGGACTAGTGTGCCGTTTTGGTGTACCCAACAGGGTTATCACCGACAACGGCACACAGTTCACAAGCCACAGCTTCATGCAATATACCCAAGACCTCGGCAGTAAAGTCTGTTTCGCTTCCGTTGCTCACCCGCGAAGCAATGGTCAAGCTGAGAGGGCAAATGCTGAAGTACGGCAAAGCTTAAGGACCAAGACCTTTGACAGGCTGCGCAAGAGTGGAAGGCGCTGGATTGATGAATTGCCGGCGGTTCTTTGGTCAATCAGGACGACACCAAATCGAGCCACCGGCCAGACACCTTTTGCCCTGGTATACGGGGCAGAAGGAGTTCTACCCACTGAACTCATATACGGGTTACCTCGAGTGCTCGCTTATGACGAGCTTGAGCAAGAGCAACTACAGCAAGATGATGTAGTGCTCCTTGAGGAAGATCGGCTTCGGGCGGCTGTGAGAGCAGCATGCTACCAACAAGCCTTGCGCCGCTACCATAGCCGCAAGGTTCATGCCCGAAGCCTTGAGGAAGGCGCCCTTGTCCTTTGGCGCGTTCAATCGGCCAAGAATTCCAACAAGTTGACGCCAAAGTGGGAAGTCCCTTATCGGGTAATACGAGTCACCAGGCCCGGCGCAGTCCGCCTGGAGACCGAAGATGCTGTTCCGGTGAGTAACTCCTGGAACATCGAGCATCTTCACAAGTTTTACCCGTGAGGCGCGGCTTGCCTGGCCCCCCGGCAAGCCACCTTTTGTACGAGCATTGCCGATGATGCATGTAACCCTTTGTACAAAGCCAGGCGCAGACCCTGAGCATAAATAAATGAAGCGCTAGCACCCTAAGTTATATCATGCATGCTAGGTCAAGCCTCGTCCTTGGTCAGGGTTGATAGTGCTTAGCAGCGACTAACCCCTAGCTTAGAGGTCGAGTGCGCGTCTCTTTGCCGTTCTTTTGTCTTCTTTGGTTCGCAGGACTCACGGATATCCTTGCCGGATCACTTGAGGACGAAAAAGGAAAGAGGGACAGACCGACATCTAGACCCCGGCAAGCCAGTATTGCCGGGGGCTGCAAGTACAAAGATTCACCCACGGCAAACCAGAGTCGCCGGGGGCTACAGCTTCAGATAAGTTCTTCATCCCTTATCATGCATTCCCTTATGGGCTGAGGTATGTGAAACTTCGTTTTTTCCCAAAGCTACCGTGCTCCCCTAAAAACTCTAGGCCCTAGGGCTCGTTCCTGGGGCCAGGTTTGGTCGTAGTCGCGGCAGCAAAAGGATGAAAATGAGGAGCCTGAATCCACCTCATCCCTGCCTCCGCAAAAAGCGTGAGAAAGGTCGAGCGAAGTGGGGAGACGGCAGGGCCTGTTGCCGGGCAAAGAAATGTTTATCTTGGGATATCAAGGATTTACTCCTTGTCGTTGGTTCTACCCGCAAACAAATGACCCGGCAAGCATCCCTTTTTCATTAAAAACATTCCACTCAAGTACAGCCCATGGGGAATGAAAAACATGAATGATGGGATTACAAGTTTTGAATTCAGCTCAGGCCTAAAGGCTTACAAAATAAAAAGAGATAAGGTGCCCATAACCCCTTTCTTGTCCCTCTCCTCAGGAGGTAGGTCAAGGAGGAGAAAAGGACAAAAGAGGCGCCTAGACGAGCTATGATTGCCAGGAGGCACCAAGAGAACATCTCGGTGACCGTCCGAAAGCTGGATGGTGATGGCGGCACCGGAAGCAGAGCTTGAAAACAAGACGGCAGGACGGCAGCATGCGTCGAAGGCGTTAGTGCCCACGTACTCCGATTTTACGGCCTTGCCTCCCGCCCTCTTCGTCTTCCGCAGCCTCCCAACGCCAGCCGCCCAAGGAGATGACCCCATGAAGTTCAGGAAGCTGGCGACACGGATGATGGGATCGCCGGTGCCGCACGGAGCGGGGCCCGACACCTAGTCGGACCCGTCATCCTGCCGCCTGCTTCCCTCGTCGTCGCTGCCGCTGTCCTCCTCATCACTCCCGCCCGAGGAGGAGTCTTCGCTATCAGAAGAGCTCTCCACGCAGCACCTCGTTTGAGTCCCGAAGCACCCGAAGACCTTGACGGAGAGGAGGCCGTCCTCCATCAGCTTGAAATGGAGGGTGAGCCCCGCCGTCAAGCGATGGATATGAGCGAACGTCTTCCACCCTCGACCAAGATACATCACGTGAGGGGCTGGAAAGTCAACATGAGCTCGCGTACCGCTGATCCAACAGCCCCTCATGTGCAACCGCAATGACTCCGGCGGATCCAACTCCATCTCGCTCGCGAATGGAGTCGGGAGACGAAGACGACGGCGAGGCGGCCAACGCAGCCTGATGAAGAACTCGCAAGGGTCATCCCCAACATGGCCCTCCATGGGGGGAGGAACTACTGGCGGAGGCGAGACCGGCGCGCCGCATTGTTCTCCTCTTCCCTGAGCGCCTCGGCCTCGCCCCCTCCCCTACCCCTCGCGGCTGGCTCTGCCACCGCAGGTAAAGGAGAAGGGAGGACGCATTGTCGAGCGGTGACCCTCGCCGCCACCGTTGAAGAGCCAAGATTCCCTCTCTCCATGGCGGATGGAGGGGGGGCAGGAGCTGAAGGAAGGAGAAGATGGAAGAGTGCGGGATGGCATTTCCTCCCCACCCCCGCTCTTTATAAAAGATCTGGGGTGGGGGCTCGGCCGCCCCGCTCAGCCAATCAAGCCCCGGAAGGCGCAGGGAACTGAGACCAACCCGCTGCCCCGGCCCGCGACGGCTCAGTTTCCCGCCTCCACCGTTCACCACCCCGAACGCGTGAGAACCACGTGGCAGGCATGCGGGACCAAGGCGACCTCTCCCCACCCCGATCGTGGGGAGTGGACACCTTGAAGACCGCGCCTTGGCCCCATTCAGTAAACAGGCCGAGCCTTCACGCCTCTCTCCGTTTATGGGGAAAGCGCGAACCGCCCCCTTTTACTATGACGTGACGCATGCGCGCAGAGCTCAGCCCCACTCATGCCGCCCACGTCATGCGCGCCTCCCCACATCGAGCCACACGTGCGGGATGCATGGGAAGCGCAGGCCCGGGGGATCCTGTCGGTGTACAAAAAGAGGGGTGCACTTTTTGTACCCCTATAACTGTGCACGGGCAGTCTGAGCCATGGACACCACCACACCGAGCAAGGCGAGGGAGGTGAGCCAAGGTAAGGCCAAAGCTCGAAAGAAGCAGAACAATGCCAAGACCAAGACCACAAAGAGCAAAGGGGACGGAGCAGACTCCCCCAGCAAGATCCTTGTCGGGGGGCGGGTTTAGCAAACCCGGCAAGACCCCTGACGTGACAGCTCGCCCCACACCTACGAAGCGAATCACCCTTGAGTCCACTGCCCCCATGGGGCAAGGATTCAGGAAACATCCCCGTGGTGGCAAGCAGATCTTTGTGAAGACATTCAAGATCAGATACACACTATAGAAGATGACGACCCTTGGCGGGATCCCAGCCAAGGAGGACCACAAGGCTCCCGGCAAGAGCCTTGCCGGGGATGATAGCGGGCGCCACGACAAGACCCTTGCCGGGGCCCCGGCAAGACTCTTGCCGGGGCTATGGCAAGGCCCTTGCCAAGGACACCCGTAGGTCCACCATCAAGCCCACACCAATCCAAACCTCCACCACCGTTCGCATGTAGCTACCAACCCAACCAGTTGGGCAGGCACCTGCATGGCGGCAAGCGGATCTTCGTGGAGACCCACCACTGCGCCACCTCAGCTGCCTGCCTGCCTACATGGCACCACGGGCACCGTTGACCAGGGCGCGTGTCGACACAGAAGGGAGCGGCGACGGACGAGACTGGGCTCTCCCCCGTCCCCGATAAAGCAAGGACACCTAAGCAAGACGCATTAAATGCGTCTTGTCATGTAATACAAGGGATAAACTCGTATCACTGTACCCTTTCCACCTCCTGTGTGCCACTGTGGCGACCCCTTTTCCTATAAAAGGAGGCCCAAGGCGACTGGGAGGAGGATTCGGCTTTTTGGAGCTCCTCACGCCCCATTGCTAGCCCAAGAACACAGATAAACAAACCACCAAAGCAGGAGTAGTGTTTTACGCATCCTCGCGGCCTGAACCTGGATAAAGAACCCGTGTGCTATCTGTTTGATCCGCGCTACTCACGACCCCGCGCCCCGCAACCGTAGTAGGGATTCTTCTGATCCCATAGGTGTCGTCCTCGCACCGACACGAGGAGTCTCGAAATGGTCGAGACGTAAAGATCGATATATTGGAAGGCTATATTCGGACATCGGAAACGTTCTGAGTGATTCGGGTATTTTTTCGGAGTACTGGAGAGTTACGGGAATTTGTACTGGGCCTTAATGGGCCATACAGGAAAGGAGAGAAAGGCCTCAAGGGTGGTCGCGCCCCTTCCCCATGGACTGGTCTGACTTGGACTAGGGAAAGGGGGCGCCCCCTTCCTTCCTTCTCCTTCTCCCTTCCCTTTTTCCTATTCCATGTGGGAGGTGGAATCCTACTAGGACTAGGGAGTCCTAGTAGGACTCCACACTTGGGCGCGCTCTATGAGGGTCGGCCTCCTCCTCCCTCCCTTTATATACGTGGCCAGGGGGCACCCCATAGACACACAAGTTGATCATTGATCTCTTAGCCGTGTGCGGTGCCCCCTCCACCATAATCCACCTCAGTCATATCGTCGTAGTGCTTAGGCGAAGCCCTGCGCCGGTAGCTTCATCATCACCATCATCACGTCGTCGTGCTGACGAAACTCTCCTTCGACACTCTGCCAGATCGGAGTTCGTGGGACGTCACTGAGCTGAACGTGTGCAGATCACGGAGGTGTCATACGTTCGGTACTAGGATCGGTCGATCGTGAAGACGTACGACTACATCAACCGCGTCGTCATAACACTTCCGCTTTCGGTCTACAAAGGTACGTGGAGAACACTCTCCCCTCTTGTTGCTATGCATCACCATGATCTTGCGTGTGCGTAGGAAATGTTTGAAATGACCATGTTCCCAACACCAAGTGCGCCATCACCTTCAGCTTCTCAGACCAACTCAAGTGCGCAGCCACTTCTAGTGCTCTCCCCATGCTCTGCTCCCCCGTCATCAGCAATGTGGTCGTTACCAAGACTCTCATCGATGGTGGAGCGGGGGTCAACGTCCTCTCTGTTCAAATGTTTGACAGGCTCCAAGTGTCGTACTACCAGCTTCAACCAACTAAGCCATTTTCAGGAGTAACTGACGGCTCCACACACCCGATAGGGCAGGTCCGCCTCCCTGTCACCTTTGGCGAGCGCAACAACTACCACACCAAGCTCATTGACTTCGACGTCGCCGAAATTCGCCTGTCCTACAACCCCATCCTAGGGTACCCAGCACTGGCCAAGTTTATGGCAGCTACGCACCACAGCTACAATGTCCTCATGATGCCAGGAAGCGGCGGCGTCATCACGGTCGCATGTCAAGAGAAGGATGTTGTGTGCTCCCTCGATCGTGCCTTCCAGGCTGCGGCAGTCGAGAATCCTGAAGATGAGAGTGGTGCCCTGATACGTCTCCAACGTATCTATAATTTATGAAGTATTCATGCTATTATATTATCTTTTTAGATGTTTAATGGGCTTTACTATGCACTTTTATATTATTTTTGGGACTAACCTATTAACCTAGACCCTAGTGCCAGTTTCTATTTTTTCCTTGTTTTTGAGTTTTACAGAAAAAGAATACCAAACGGAGTCCAATTCATGTGCCAATTTTTGACGAATTTTTATGGACCAAAAGAAGCCCCTGGAGTGCAAGAGTTGGGCAAGAAGAGTCTGGGCTGCCCACGAGGGTGGGGGCGCGCCCACCCCCCTAGGGTGCGCCCCCTGCCTCGTGGACAGGCCGAGACCCCCCTGATGTGAAACCTACACAAAAAAATCCCTCACCTCTGTAGATCGGGCCCTCCGAGGAACAAAATAGATCGGGAGTTCCGCCGCCGCAAGCCTCTGTAGCCACAAAAAACCAATCGGGACCCTGGCACCCTATCGGAGGGGGGATCCCTCACCGGTGTCCATCTTCATCATCCCAGCGCACTCCATGACGAGGAGGGAGTACTTCACCCTCGGGGCTGGGGGTATGTACTAGTAGCTATGTGTTTGATCTCTCTCTCTCGTGTTCTTGATTTGGCACGATCTTGATGTATCACGAGCTTTGCTATTATAGTTGGATCTTATGATGTTTCTCCCCCGCTACTCTCTTGTAATGGATTGAGTTTTCCCTTTGAAGTTATCTTATCAGATTGAGTCTTTAAGGATTTGAGAAAACTTGATGTATGTCTTGCCATGCTTATCTGTGGTGACAATGGGATATTCACGTGATCAACTTGATGTATGTTTTGGTGATCAACTTGCAGTTTCCGTGACCTTGGGAATTTATGCATAAGGGTTGGCACACGTTTTCGCCTTGACTCTTCGGTAGAAACTTTGGGGCACTCTTTGAAGTACTTTGTGTGGTTGAATAGATGAATCTAAGATTGTGTGTTGCATATCGTATAATCATGCCCACGGATACTTGAGGTGACAATGGAGTATCTAGGTGACATTAGGGTTTGGTTGATTTGTGTCTTAAGGTGTTATTCTAGTATGAACTCTATGATAGATCGAACGGAAAGAATAGCTTCATGTTATTTTACTACGGACTCTTGAATAGATAGATCAAAAAGGATAACTTTGAGGTGGTTTCGTACCCTACCATAATCTCTTCGTTTGTTCTCCGCTATTAGTGACTTTGGAGTGACTCTTTGTTGCATGTTGAGGGGTAGTTATACGATCCAGTTATGTTATTATTGTTGAGAGAACTTGCAGTAGTGAAAGTATGAACCTTAGGCCTTGTTTCCTACCATTGCAATACCATTTACGCTCACTTTTATTACTCGTTACCTTGTTGTTTTTATAATTTCAGATTACAAAACCCTATATCTACCATCCATATTGCACTTGTATCACCATCTCTTCGCCGAACTAGTGCACCTATACAATTTACCATTGTATTGGGTGTGATGGGGACACAAGAGACTCTTTGTTATTTGGTTGCGGGGTTGTTTGAGAGAGACCATCTTCATCCTACGCCTCCCACGGATTGATAAACCTTAGGTCATCCACTTGAGGGAAATTTGCTACTGTCCTACAAACCTCTGCACTTGGAGGCCCAACAACGTCTACAAGAAGAAGGTTGTGTAGTAGACATCAAGCTATTTTCTGGCGCCGTTGCCGGGGAGGTGAGTGCTTGAAGGCATATCTTTAGATCTTGCAATCGGATCTTTTAGTTTCTTGTTTTATCACTAGTTTAGTCTATAAAAGAAAACTGCAAAAAAATGGAATTGAGTTTGTCTCACACGCTTCATCTTTTTAATATCTTTCATAAGAATGATGGAAAGGAAAATTGTGCTCAAGTGCTAGAAGAAGAAATCTATAAAATGTTTGGCACTAAATGTTTGAATGATGAGCATGATTGCAATGTTGTTAGTATGAACTCTTTGCATACCCATAGTACTAATGATGATTGCACTAGTCATGATGAAAATGTCTCTTATAAGCATGTCAATTTTTGTGGAGTGCATAGAGTTTGCAAGTACGTACCAAATAGAGAAGATAGATTTTGCAAGAGGCATAAGTATTTAGAAACTAAATGGTTGCAATAAAGGCTAAATGTTTGTGCTGGAGATTTAAAATATCTTTGTCGTCCTTGTGAACTTTGCAATGAACGCGATCATTAATTCCCCAATGCAAATTGTTTCATGATCGTATCGTGTCCAAAAATTGTGATAACTTGATTACCCTTGAGCATCATAAAGAGCTTAGTCTTCTTTTGGGGTATGAAGAAATGAATTGTTTAACTAAGGATCTTCTAGAATTTGTCCTTGATAAAGTTCTTGATTTTGATCTAGAAGAAATTTATATGTATTGTGCGCTGAATTGCATTGAAAATCCTTATATTGACAATTACATAAATAAAAGAAAGCAAATAGAGGATGAAGAGAATACTAATGAAAGGGAAGAGACTTCCCAATATCCTCCTATTATTTCTTATGATGAATCAGGTAACGAGGAGGAGCTTTCTATTCAACCAATCTCATTAATAAGGAGCTCAAAAATGAGGGTTAAACCCACACATGATGTGAAGAAGAAAAAGAAAAGATGGAGAAGCAAAGGTAGAAAGGCATCCCTCCCAAATGATGTTGCTTCTATTACTCATTGTGATGATGATAAGTGCTATGCTATTAGTGTTATCCATACTATTGATGATGAGAGTGATTATGCTTATGATATGAAAAGGCCCGAGCTTGGGGATGCTATGTTTGATGAGAATGACATGTTTGAGAATATATTTGCTGAAATTAATGTTTGTCCCAAGCTTGGGGATGCTATGTTTAATGAAGATGATATTTTTAGCCTCCCAAGTTTTGATGTGCAAATTTATTGTGATGATAGCATGCCTCCTATTTCTGATGGTTATATTGATGAAAGTGGGTTTGGAAGAGTGTCAACTTTAGGAAGTAATGATCCCACTATTTTGGAGGGTGTTGAATCTTGTAATATTTATGAAAGTGGATTTGGAGAGGTCATGACTTTATTTAGTAATGAATCTACTATCTTGGAAGAGGTTTCAATTGATTATGATGAGAACAAAGTTGCTACTTATGATGAATATTGTGATGAAACTTATGCTATAAAAATTAGTGATGGTTATATTTATAAAACTTGTAATGATTATGATTACCCTTTTTCTGAACATTACTCTTTAAATGTGGAAACAATTTATAGTATTCGAGTCTCGTATGATACTCCCATTACTATTCATGAGAAGAAATTTGCTTATGTGGAGAGTAATAAAATTTCTATGCAAGTAGATCATGAAAAGAATGCTTTATGTGCTGGTTATATTGTAGAATTCATTCATGATGCTACTGAAAAAATTATTATGAGGGAGGAACATATGCTTGTAGGAATTGCAATAATATCAAGTTTCCTCTCTATGTGCTTAAAGTTTTGAAGTTATGCTTGTTTTGCTGTCCTATGCTAGTTGATTATTGTTCCCATAAATTGTTTGCTCACAAAATCCCTATGCATAGGAAGTCATGTTCTTCTTCTCTCTTTATGTTTCAATTCTTATTTTTTATTTGAGCATCATTGAAATCATCATGCCTAGCTAGGGGCGTTAAACGATTGGCGCTTGTTGGGAGGCAACCCAATTTTATTTTTGTTCCTTGATTTTTTTCTCCTATTTAGTAATAAATAACTCATCTACCCTCTGGTTAGATGTGGTTTTATTTTTTAATTAGTTTTTGTGCCAAGTAGAACCTTTGGGAAGACTTGGGTGAAGTCTTTATGATCTTGCTGTAAAAACAGAAACTTTAACTCTCACGAGATTAGCTGCGATGTTTTACTGAAGAGCGATTTTAGGTTGATTCTTTTTGCAGATGATTAATAGACAAATTCCTCAGGTCCACCAATTTATTTCAGAATTGTTGTAGTTCCATAAGTATACGTTTGATACAAATTTCTACAGACTGTTCTGTTTTTGACAGATTCTGTTTTCTATGTGTTGTTTGCTTATTTTGATGAATCTATGAGTAGTATCGGAGGGTATGAACCATAGATAAGTTGGAATACAGTAGATATTGCACCAATATGAATTTAGACTGAGTTCACAACAGTACCAAAAGTGGTGATTTATTTTCTTATGCTAACGGAGCTTACGAGTTTTGTTTTGAGTTTCGTGTTGTGAAGTTTTCAAGTTTTGGGTAAAGATTCGATGGACTATGGAATAAGGAGTGGTAAGAGCCTAAGCTTGGGGACTCACAATGAACCCCAAGGTAATATTCAAGGACAACCAAGATCCTAAGCTTGGGGATGCCCCGGAAGGCATCCCCTCTTTCGTCTTCGTTCATCGGTAACTTTACTTGGAGGTATATTTTTATTTACCACATGATATGTGTTTTGCTTGGAGCGTCATTTTATTTTTTTAGTATTTGCTTGCTGTTATTTAGAATAATGTTTTTAATCTATATTTTTAATAAAAATTTCAAGGATAGCCTTTACCATGCTTATTTTGCAAGTATACATGTTGCTGTTTCAAAACAGAAAGTTTGCCGCTGTTGCAAAAATTCCCTAGAAAAGTCAGAGAGTGATATAATGTTGAATCTTTTTGCATATCTAATAAATCTTCTACAGCGTAATATTTTTCTTATAAGTTTTGGAGTTAGGGAAGTATGATTAATCTTGCATTCTTGACAGACTATACTGTTTTGGCATATTGCTGTTATGTTTGCATTATTTGCATATGTTTGCTTGTTTAATGATTCTATTTGAGGATAGGAGTATTAAATATGCAGAGACATTTAGTATGCAATGTTGAATAATAATGTTAGTAATTTGTTACAGTAGAAAATGATAAGGTGTTGGAATTGTTTTATACTAACTTATCTCACGAGTTCTTGTTGAGTTTTGTGTGGATGAAGTTTTTGAGATTTAGGAAAACCGTGATATTAGAGGAATTAAGGAGACACAAAAGCTCAAGCTTGGGGATGCCCAAGGCACCCCAAGATAATATTCTAGGAAGTCTCAAGCATCCAAGCTTGGGGATGCCCCGGTAGGCATCCCACCTTTCTTCTTCAACAATTATCGGTTAGTATCAGTTGAACCTAAGTTTTTGCTTCTTCACACTACTAGGGAAACCTTATACAGAGAATGTTACCAGTAGCATTGTACAAAATCAAATGCTACTGCTACTTAGTAGCAGGTGCATAGATCATCGATGGCGAAGAAGTGCTACACCAGGAGAATATATACGACGAGTGGCCGGAGTGTCAGGCCCAGGTGTACCGGTTTCTGGTTTCCGAGCAACAGGCAGTAGTTAGTTTAGGTTTACGCTAATGCGAGAGAGGGATACGAACTCATGTACTCAAAGTGATAGCTCTTCTCGTGTATACCATTGTTTAGATGGATGACGACGTATTTGCAAGTAATCGAGGACTTGTATCGCTATTTTCGAGATGATGACGAGAGA
This sequence comes from Triticum aestivum, assembly GCF_018294505.1. NCBI lineage: Eukaryota > Viridiplantae > Streptophyta > Magnoliopsida > Poales > Poaceae > Triticum > Triticum aestivum. Next base: position 599,728,634 of record NC_057807.1, read on the forward strand.
CCACTTTGTGTTGGATGATGATTATGATGATGACATGATTTGATGAGACTAATTGTATGTATATGCTATGATTACATTTGTATGTGTATGATATGCTAAAGATTATTGTATCAAGCCTATTCAAATACAAAACAAATACAAAAACAAATATGCAGGAAAAAAACTAATAAAACTAGTAGTAGCGAGGGGGGAAATTTAGCAGTAGCGCCGCATTACCAGTAGCGCTTCCCGGTAAACATCGCTGCAGATAGTATCAGCAGTGCCCTTTTCTAAACAGCGATACAACTATTCATGTATAGTAGTAGCATGGGACAACAGGCGTTGCTGCTATACGTTAGCTGTAGCGCCTTATTAGTAGCGCCTGTCCCCGCGCTAGTGAGAGGCCCAAAACCCGCGCTGCTGCTAGGCTTTTCCCTAGTAGTGTCACATGAGTTGTGCTATCCTTGCAATGTCATTTTGTTTTGTTTTGCTTGTTGTTTGAATAAAATACCAAGATCTAAAATACTTAAATGAGATAGAGTCTTCACATAGCTACATAATTATTTCACTACTCATTGATCTTCCCTTATAACTTTTTGGAGTAGTTTGTCATTTACTCGTGTGCTTCACTTATATCCTATGAGTAAATGGTTGAATGATTTGAATATCATAAATCTGAAATTATATATTCAATTGAACAATTCATGAGAATATTGAAGGAAGAGAGATTTCACATATTAATATACTATCTTAGACATCTTCTATGATTGTGAGCCCCATTAATTATTTTCAAATCTGAGAAAATTAGTTGAAATTGGACAAGGAAGACAACATAATGAGTTGTGCTTGGGTAGATTTGTATAGAAGTTATATTGTTATAGATCCTCAAACATGTGGTGCTTGCTATTTCGAAACCTTTGCTAGCCAAAATATCTGTACTAAGCGGGAATACTGCTTGTGCATCCAAATCCCTTGAACCAAGTTTGTTCCATGAGTGTCCACCATATCTACCTATTTCCGGTATTTACATGCCGTTCCAAGTAAATTTGCATGTGCCAAACTCTAAACCTTCAAATAATAATCTGTTTTGTATGCCCGAGTCGTTCATGTAGCGACTAGGGGCTGTCAGTATCTTCCATGCTAGGTGGGTTATTCTCATGATGAGTGGACTCCGCTCATCATTCACGAGAAAAATGGCTGGTAACTGGGATGCCCAGTCCCATGATCAAAAGATCAAAATCAAATCAAAACAATTTCAAACAAAAACTCCCCCAGGATTGATGTTAGTTGGAGGCACCCGTTGTTTCGGGCAAGCCATGGATTGATCTCTATTTTAAAATCAAGCTTTGGCACCTCTGCAAATCCCTGCTTCCCTCTGCGAAGGGCCTATCATTTACTTTTATGCAAGAGTCAGTAGTATTCCTTCTCATTCCAATCTACTCTTTAGTTGGCAAGCATCATGTGATGGGGAAAGATCTAAGCATATATGGCCATTCAAATATATTTGATCATGAATTATTATTGTTGATAATTATCTATATGATAAGTAAGTTGAGAGGCGAAACATTAAGCCCCTATCTTTCTCTGTGTTCGATGGATGCTATTTGTTCTAAAAATATGCTTTGAGTGGTAGCAATCATGGAAGACTACATGATAGTTGAGTATGTGGAGTTTGCTAAATGAAAGCTCTAACATAGACCCTTCCTGAAAATAAGATGAATTGCAATTGTTTGATGACTGAGAATGTGGTTTGCTAGTTTTCAAAAAAGTTTATGGTCTATGCTTTAACATGTGAATAGCTTGTTACTTGATCATGAAATTTTTTATGAGATGAGCTACTGTTATGACATATAATGATGCTAGAAAAGGTGAGTGAAATAATCATTGATCAAACTTATGCACCTGCTAGCATTCACACTTCATAAGTTCTTTCTTTTATCATTTACCTACTCGAGGACGAGTAGGAATTAAGCTTGGGGATGCTGATAGGTCTTCAACGTATCTATAATTTATGAAGTATTTATGCTATTATATTATCTGTTTTAGATGTTTAATGGGCTTTACTATGCACTTTTATATTATTTTTGGGACTAACCTATTAACCTACAGCCCAGTGCCAGTTTCTGTTTTCCCTTGTTTTTGAGTTTTACAGAAAAGGAATACCAAACAGAGTCCAATTGGCGTGCCAATTTTTGACGATTTTTTATGGACCAAAAGAAGCCCATGGAGTACAAGAGTTGGGCCAGAAGAGTCCCGGGCTGCCCACAAGGGTGGGGGCGCGCCTCCCTGCCTCGTGGACAGCTCGGAGACCCCCCTGACATGAAACCTACGCCAAAAAATCCTATAAATACTGAAACCTCCGAGGAACAGAATAGATCGGGAGTTCCGCCGCCACAAGCCTATGTAGCCACCAAAAACCAATTGAGACCCTATTTTGGCACCCTGTTGGAGGGGGGATCCCTCACCGGTGGCCATCTTCATCATCCTGGCGCTCTCCATGATGAGGAGGGAGTAGTTCACCTCGGGGCTGAGGGTATGTACCAGTAGCTATGTGTTTGATCTCTCTCTCTCTCTCTCGTGTTCTTGATTTGGCACGATCTTGATGTATCGCGAGCTTTGCTATTATAGTTGGATCTTATGATGTTTCTCCCCCTCTACTCTCTTGTAATGGATTGACTTTTCCCTTTGAAGTTATCTTATCGGATTGAGTCTTTAAGGATTTGAGAACACTTGATGTATGTCTTGCCGTGCTTATCTGTGGTGACAATGGGATATTCACGTGATCAACTTGATGTATGTTCTGGTGATCAACTTGCGGGTTCCGTGACCTTGGGAATATATGCATAGGGGTTGGCACACGTTTTCGTCTTGACTCTTCGGTTGAAACTTTGGGGCACTCTTTGAAGTACTTTATGTGGTTGAATAGATGAATCTGAGATTGTGTGATGCATATCGTATAATCATGCCCACGGATACTTGAGGTGACAATGGAGTATCTAGGTGACATTAGGGTTTTGGTTGATTTGTGTTTTAAGGTGTTATTCTAGTATGAACTCTATGATAGATCGAACGGAAAGAATAGCTTCATGTTGTTTTACTACGGACTCTTGAATAGATAGATAAAAAAGGATAACTTTGAGGTGGTTTCGTACCCTACCATAACCTCTTCGTTTGTTCTCCGCTATTAGTGACTTTGGAGTCACTCTTTGTTGCATGTTGAGGGATAGTTATATGATCCAGTTATGTTATTGTTGAGAGAACTTGCACTAGTGAAAGTATGAACCTTAGGCCTTATTTCCTACAATTGCAATACCGTTTACGCTCACTTTTATAACCCATTACCTTGATGTTTTTATAGTTTCAGATTACAAAATCCTATATCTGCCATCCATATTGCAGTTGTATCACCATCTCTTCGCCGAACTAGTGCACCTATACAATTTACCATTGTATTGGGTGTGTTGGGGACACAAGAGACTCTTTGTTATTTGGTTGCAGGGTTGTTTGAGAAAGACCATCTTCATCCTACGCCTCCCACGGATTGATAAACCTTAAGTCATCCACTTGAGGGAAATTTTCTACTGTCCTACAAACCTCTGCACTTGGAGGCCCAACAACTTCTACAAGAAGAAGGTTGTGTAGTAGACATCATTCCCTCCCTCCTGAGGTGACCCCCAAGACGAAGAAGCTACAACTAGGTCAGGGATCTCGTGAGGAAGCATTGCCCAGGGAAGCTACGCTCAGCCTGGCATCCCCGGATGGGGCGCCTTCACCCATCGCATAGGAAGGCACACCCGACGCCCCTCTCAGGATGGGCTTGGGGGCTCTCCTCGGGAGGGACTCAGACCTAGCCAAGGTCACGAGGGAGGCGCTCAGGCACCATGTCGAGGCACGTTTCAGAGCATGCTTCCCAAGAGAAGGCATCAGGCGGGAGGCGCCAGGCGTTCAGGAGTTCATCGGCAAGGCAGTCGAGGAAATTCAAGAGGCAAGGGTTCTGCAAGGCGATCGTCGCCTACCGCGAGGCGCGGCTCATTGACCTGGCGAGGGTAAGGAGTTCTGCATCTGCATCGACATTCCAGGGCTCAACAGGGCCACATCTCGGCAGCTCTTCTGGCCATCTCGTGTCGGTCGATGCGAGGGTCCACCCCACAGCTACGTTCGTATGCCCTTTGGCTTGCCAGGTGCAGCCATGGCGTTCCAGAGCTGCACAAGGGACGCCTTGGTGGCTCGTGAGGCCAGGAATCAGGCGACCCTGGCAGAGATGGAGGTGCATCTTCGGGAGCCTCTCGGACCCTCTGGGCCTCCCGAGGCCCAGGGCCAGGGCGGCTCGTGAGGAGCGACTCCAGCAGCGCGCATCTTCTGCTACCCCAACACTTCTTTAGCAATGGTACCAGGTAATATCTCTCCAGTTCATTCAGTTTTGGGGCGCCCCTCGGACTGCATCATCCCCAGGCCGCATGGGTCCATCCCTGCGGTATGTATCCCTTTTTGCATGTATCAAATCTAGTTTTACCTTCCTTTGCAAGCTATCTTAAGATTATCAACTGCCTGACCGGCGCTTCGTCGCCAAGAACGTCTCGCGCCCTTCCGAGCCCTCCCACGACCGCCTCGTGATTAAGGACTGGCACGGTTCTGTGCTCGGGTCCGTCCCTGTAGCGTCGCTAAACCCAAGAGGCTGAGCTCTGGCTTACGGGCCAGTCCTGTGTATGTCACCTCCCATGGCCCTTGGTGCCTTGTTCTCGCATGAGCTAATCGCGGGTGGATAAGTGAGGGCGCGCGACCTGGTGCCCCCATGGCCAGGAGAACCGTGCACCGGCTATTTTTCTTCAGGATCTTTGCATGAGAAGACTGGGCACGGCGTCTATGCTCGGGTCCGTCCCTGTAGTGTCGATAAACCCAACGGCTGAGCTCTGTCTGGCGGGCCGGCCCCATTCACGTCACCTCCTGGGGTCGTTGGTGTCTGGCCTTCTCATGCAATAGCCTCAGGAGACTCATTCGGTGCAAGCTGCCTAACCATCTCGCGGGACTAACACAAGTGCTCCCAATCAAGCTCAGGCGCAACCCGCCTTGCGGTAGGGCCTCACGAGTCCCTGCTACGTCTTGAGCTTGCATTGGTTTTACTTGAAGAGGAAAGGGTGATGCAGCAATTGTAGCGTAAGTATTTCCCTCAGTTTTTGAGAACCAAGGTATCAATCCAGTAGGAGGCTCCTCACAAGTCCCACGCACCTACACAAACAAACAAGAACTCGCAACCGGTGCAATAAAGGGGTTGTCAATCCCTTCACGGCCACTTGCGAAAGTGAGATCTGATAGAGATAATATGATAATATAAATATATTTTTTGTATTTTATGATATAGATTGGAAAAGTAAAGATGCAAATAAAAGTAGATTGAAAGCTCATATGGTAAGAGATAGACCCGGGGGCAATAGGTTTCACTTGTGGCTTCTCTCAAGATAGCATAATTATTATGCTGGGTGAACAAATTACTGTCGAGCAATTGATATAAAAGCGCATAGTTATGAGATTATCTAGGCATGATCATGTATATAGGCATCACGTCCGTAACAAGTAGACCGACTCCTGCCTGCATCTACTACTATTACTCCACGCATCGACTGCTATCCAGCATGCATCTAGAGTATTAAGTTCATGCAGAATAGAGTAACACATTAAGAAAGATGACATGATGTAGAGGAATAAACTCATGCAATATGATATAAACCCCATCTTTTTATCCTCGATGGCAACAATACAATACTTGCCTTGCTGCCCCTGCTGTCACTGGGAAAGGACACCACAAGATTGAACCCAAAGCTAAGCACTTCTCCCATTGCAAGAAAGATCAATCTAGTAGGCCAAACCAAACTGATAATTCGAAGAGACTTGCAAAGATAAATTAATCACACATAAAAGAATTCAGAGGAGATTCAAATATTTCTCATAGATAAACTTGATCATAAACCCGCAATTCATCGGATCTCGACAAACACACCGCAAAAAGAGTTACATCGAATAGATGTCCAAGAAGAGGAAGGAGAACTTTGTATTGAGAATCAAAGAGAGAGAAGAAGCCATCTAGCTAATAACTATGGACCCGAAGGTCTGTGGTAAACTACTCACAAATCATCGGAGAGGCCTTGGAGATGATGTAGAGGCCCTCCGTGATCGATTCCCCCTCTGGCGGAGCGCCGACGAAGGCTCCAAGATGGGATCTTGCAGATATAGAAGGTTACGGTGGTGGAAATAGTTTTTCGTGGTCACTTTTGATGTTTTCGGGGTACATGGGTATATGTAGGAGGAAGAAGTAGGTCGGTGGACGCTCGAGGGGCCCACGAGGGTGGGGGCGCGCCCACTTGTAGAGGGCGCACCGGGCACCCTCGTGGCCGCCTCGCTTGTTTCTTGACTTCCACTCCAAGTCCTCTAGATCACGTTTGTTCCAAAAAGATCGCTCCCGAAGTTTTCATTCCGTTTGGACTCCGTTTGATATTCCTTTTCTTCAAAACACTAAAATAGGCACAAAAAAACAGCAGTTCGGGCTGGGCCTCCGGTTAGTAGGTTAGTCCCAAAAATGATATAAAATTGTAAAGTAAAGCCCATGAACATCCAAAACGGGTAATATAATAGCATGGAACAATAAAAAATTATAGATACGTTGGAGACGTATCAAGCATCCCCAAGCTTAATTCCTGCTCGTCCTTGAGTAGGTAAATGATAAAAATAGAATTTTTGATGTGGAATGCTACCTAGCATAATTCTCAATGTAATTTTCTTTATTGTGGCATGGTTGTTCAGATCCAAATGATTCAAGATAAACTTATAAAACATAAAAATAGTAATACTTTGAAGCATATTAACAAATAATCATGTCCTATCAAAATAACATAGCCAAAGAAATCTTATCCCTACAAAATCATATAATTAGGCCATGCTTCATCTTTATCACACAAAATACTCCCATCATGCACAACCCCGGTTTCAGTCAAGCAATTGGTTTATACCTTTTAACGCGCTTCAGCTTTTTCAACTCTTATGCAATAGATGAGCGCAAGCCATGGACACAACACTATATGTGGTATATGGTGGTGGTTGTGAGGACAAAAAGGGAGAAGATAGTCTCACATCAACTAGGCGTATCAACGGGCTATGGAGATGCCCATTAATAGATGTCGATGTGAGTGAGTAGGGATTGCCATGCAACAGAAGAACTAGAGCTATAAATATATGAAAGCTCAAGAAAAAGAAACTAAGTGGGTGTGCATCCAACATGCTTGCTCACGAAGACCTAGGGTGTTTTGAGGAAGCCCATCATTGGAATATACAAGCCAAGTTCTATAATGACAAACTCCCACTAGTATATGAAAGTGACAACATAGGAGACTCTCTATCATGAAGATCATGGTGCTACTTTGAAGCACAAGTGTGGAAAATATAGTAGCATTGTCCCTTCTCTCTTTTCTCTCATTTTTTTCTTTTCTCTTTTTTCTTGTTTTTTTTAATTTTTGGTGGGCTTCTTTGGCCTCTTTTCTTTATTTGGGCTTCTTTGGCCTCTTCCTTTTTTTAATAAAGTCTGAAGTCTCATCCCGACTTGTGGGGAAATCATAGTCTTCATCATCCTTTCCTCACTTGGGACAATGCTCTAATAATGAAGATCATCACACTTTTATTAATTTACAACTCAAGAATTACAACTCAATACTTAGAACAAAATATGACTCTATGTGAATGCCTCCGGCGGTGTACCGGGATATGCAATGAATCAAGAGTGACATGTATGAAAAATTATGAAGGTGGCCTTGCCACAAATACGATGTCAACTACATGATCATGCAAAGAGCAATATGACAATGATGGAGCATGTCATAATAAACGGAACGGTGGAAAGTTGCATGGCAATATATCTCAGAATGGCTATGGGAATGCCATAATAGGTAGGTATGGTGGCTGTTTTGAGGAAGGAAAATAATGGGTGCATGATACGACGAAGGTTGCACGGCATAATAGAGGCTAGCAAAGTGGAAGGGTAAGTGTGGGTATAACCATGGAATCACATTAGTCATAAAGAACTCATATACTTATTGCAAAAGTCTACTTGCCCTCGAAGCAAAGTACTACTACGCATGCTCCTAGGGGAAGGGTTGGTAGGAGTTAACCATCGCTCGATCCCGACCTCCACTCATAAGGAAAGCAATTAAAAGAGCATCCCATGCAACAAATTTGTCACATAACTTTTACGATACGTGCATGCTACGAGACTTGCCAACTTCAACACAAGTATTTCTCAATTTCATAATTACCCAATTAGCATGACTCTAATATTACCACCTTCATATCTCAAAACAATTATCAAGCATCAAATTGATCATAGCTTTTAATGCACTTTCTATGATAGTTTTTATTATACCCAACTTGGATGCTCATCATTCTAGGACCAAATTTATAACCATTGCAAATACCATGCTGTTCTAAAATACTCTCAAAATAATATAAGTGAAGCATGAGACATCAACAATTTCTTCAAAATAAAGCAACCACCGTGCTCTAGAAAATATAAGTGAAGCACATAGAGCAAAATTTTCTAGCTCAAAAGATATAAGTAAAGCACATGGAATATTCTAATAAATTCTAAATCATGTGGGCCTCTCCCAAAAGGTGTGTACAGCAAGGATGATTGTGGCAAACTAACAAGCAAAGACTCATATCATACAAGACGCACCAAGCAAAACACATATCATGTGGCGAATAAAAATATAGCTCCAAGTAAAGTTACCGATAGACGAAGACGAAAGAGGGGATGCCTTCCGGGGCATCCCCAAGCTTAGGCTTTTGGTTATACTTGAATATCTTGGGGTTCCATGGGCATCCCCAGGCTTAGGATTTTGCCACCCTTTATTCCATAGTCCATCAAATCTTTACCCAAAACTTGAAAACTTCACAACACAAAACTCAACAGGAAATCTCATAAGCTCCGTTAGTGCAAGAAAGAAAAACCACCACATAAGGTACTTTAATGAACTCATTATTTATTTATATTGGTGTTAAACCTACTGTATTCCAACTTATCTATGGTTCATACCCCTACATACTAGCCATAGATGCATCAAAATAAGCAAACAACACACTAGAAGCAGAATCTGTCAAAAACAGAACAGTCTGTAGCAATCTGTAACTTTCGAATACTTCTAGAACTCTAAAACTCCTACCAAAATAGGAAGTCCTAGGAAATGTGTATATTGATCTACATCAAAAGGAATCAACGCAAAATCATGTTCATGTGATTTATTGAATTTTTTCTCGTGAGGGCAAAGTTTCTGTTTTTCAGCAGAATCAAATTAACTCTTACCATAGGTTATCCTATAGGTTCTACTTGGCACAAACACTAATTAAAACATGAAAACACATCTAAACAAAACCTAGATGAGATTTTTATTACTAAACAGGAACAAAAATAAAATTTGGTTGCCTCCCAACATGCGCTATCGTTTAATGCCCCTAGCTAGGCATAAAAGCGAGGATAGATCTAAATAGTGCCATCTTTGGCATTTGATTCTTTAATAGAGCACTTGTAATCCTTAGGAAATTCTTTATTTTTAGTAATGATTAAAATTCTAGGAAAGAAATCAAGAAATTTCCTTGTAGCAAAAGGTTTCTCAATGATAGTGGAAAAACTGGGGTGAACACTTATGGATTTGAGATCCGCATTTCCCTTACTAGAAGATTCACCCTTATTTTTAGGAACATACATTAATTTGCCAAATTTAATAGGAGGAGTTTGAGTATTTTTCATGGATGAAAAGGCAGACCCTGAGTTATTAATTATATCCTCAAGTTTACCAATTCTTGTAGAATCTTGTTCTATTCTTTCATTAACTATAGGTTCCTTTTCTTTAAGATTTTTTAGAGTAACTCCAACCTTACATCCATATTGAGTAATTTGGTTGTGGATCTTTTTATCCGAATTTTCAATTAACTCGATAGTAGAAACTTTATTTTCAATAATTTCAAGCCTTTGCATCACATGTTTTAAAGTTAAAAATGTTCCATAAGCAAAAGAGGCGGTAGACCGAACAAATCTGTCATGGCATTGTAAGCATCAAAAGTATGGCTACCCAAAAAATTGCCTCCGGTAATGGTATCAAGAATGTATCTATTCCAAGGGGTAATGCCTATATAAAAATTGCGAAGAAGAATGGAAGTGGATTGCTTCCTAGTAGATCTATTTTGAGCATTGCAAATTCTATGCCAAGCATCTTTTAGATTTTCTCCCTCCCTTTGTTTAAAATTAAGAACTTCATGATCGGGAGTATTAATGATGATAGGAGGACTAGCCATGATAACGATATAAATAACTAACACACGAGCACACAAAAAGGCAAGCGAAAGAGAGAGGAGATTGGGAAAGAGAGGGCGAATAAAACGGCAAAGGTGAAGTGGGGGAGAGGAAAACGAGAGGCAAATGGCAAATAATGTAATGCGAGGGAGATGAGTTTGTGATGGGTACTTGGTATGTCTTGACTTGAACGAAGACCTCCCCGCTAACGGCGCCAAAAATCCTTCTTGCTATGTCTTGAGCTTGCGTTGGTTTTCCTTGAAGAGGAAAGGATGATGCAGCAATAGTAGCGTAAGTATTTCCCTCAGTTTTTGAGAACCAAGGTATCAATCCAGTAGGAGGGTCCTCACAAGTCCCTTCACGGCCACTTGCAAAAGTGAGATCTGATAGAGCTAATATGATAAGATAAATATATTTTTGGTATTTTATGATATAGACTGGAAAAGTAAATATGCAAATAAAATTAGATTGAAAGCTTATATGGTAAGAGATAGACCCGGGGGCCATAGGTTTCACTTGTGGCTTCTCTCAAGATAGCATAATTATTATGCTGGGTGAACAAATTACTGTCGAGCAATTGATATAAAAGCTCATAATTATGAGATTATCTAGGCATGATCATGTATATAGGCATCACGTCCGTAACAAGTAGACCGACTCCTGCCTGCATCTACTACTATTACTCCACGCATCGACCGCTATCCAGCATGCATCTAGAGTATTAAGTTCATGCAGAACAGAGTAACGCATTAAGAAAGATGACATGATGTAGAGGAATAAACTCATGCAATATGATATAAACCCCATCTTTTTATCCTCGATGGCAACAATACAATACTTGCCTTGCTGCCCCTGCTGTCACTGGGAAAGGACACCACAAGATTGAACCCAAAGCTAAGCACTTCTCCCATTGCAAGAAAGATCAATCTAGTAGGCCAAACCAAACTGATAATTCAAAGAGACTTGCAAAGATAAATTAATCACACATAAAAGAATTCAGAGGAGATTCAAATATTTCGCATAGATAAACTTGATCATAAACCCACAATTCATCGGATCTCGACAAACACACCGCAAAAAGAGTTACATCGAATAGATGTCCAAGAAGATGAAGGAGAACTTTGTATTGAGAATCTAAGAGAGAGAAGAAGCCATCTAGCTAATAACTATGGACCCGAAGGTCTGTGGTAAACTACTCAAACTCATCGGAGAGGCCTTGGAGATGATGTAGAGGCCCTCCGTGATCGATTCCCCCTCCGGTGGAGCGTCGGCGAAGGCTCCAAGATGGGATCTCGCGGATATAGAAGGTTACGGCGATGGAAATAGTTTTTCATGGTCGCTTCTGATGTTTTTGGGGTACATGGGTATATGTAGGAGGAAGAAGTAGGTCGGTGGACGCTTGAAGGGCCCAGGAGGGTGGGGGGCGCCCACCTGTAGGGGGCGTGCTGAGCACCCTCGTGGCTGCCTTGCATGTTTCTTGACTTCCACTCCAAGTCCTCTAGATCATGTTTGTTCCAAAAAGATCGCTCCCGAAGGTTTCATTCCGTTTGGACTCCGTTTGATATTCCTTTTCTTCGAAACACTGAAATAGGAAAAAAAAACAGCAATTCAGGCTGGGCCTCCGGTTAGTAGGTTAGTCCCAAAAATGATATAAAAGTGTAAAGTAAAGCCCATAAACATCCAAAGTGGGTAATATAATAGCATGGAAGAATCAAAAATTATAGATGCGTTGGAGACGTATCAGTCCCGCGCTGGCTCACGGGTGCCCATATACACCTCCTCTAGCCCTGCCGTGCAAGCCACGTGTTAGGGCGGGGATGTACACGCCCCGGGGGATCTCTTCAGAGGGAGACCCCTCCCACACACCAGTGGAAGCACCATGCTCCGCGCTGTCCCTCGACACTGCCGAGGAGCGGCTATGCCCATGCAAGAGCGGAAGCTCTATGCTCTGCGGTGGTGATAAACAACTAAGGGTGGCCTCGTGGCTGGATCAACCTCAGGGAGCCTCCGGGCTCAGTGACCAACCTCACCGCGCTGCTCTCCCTCGGGAGGGTAGCATGAGGGGGCTAGGCACGGGGGCTACGCTCAGGTCATGCCTTGCATACCCCACCTTGCCAGGCCCCATGGGCCTGGTCTTCACATGGCCCTCCCAAGCGAGAGCTCGGTGAGGAAAGTTATGACGGTCGGTTCGTACGTCAAGGGGGACTCCTGAGCATCGCATCTTAGGAGCCTAACTGGCCACATAGCCCCTCACCCCTTGGTCTCATCCTGGTGATCCGGACGACCCAACAGCACCTGAGGCATGCACAGGGTCGGGCCCTGCCGACGATGAATGCCAAGGCCTGACTTTCTCCCTCTTCAAGCCATTCATACGTCAAGGGGGACACCTGAGCATCGCGTCTTAGGAACCTAACTGGCCACGTAGCCGCTCACCCCTTGGTCTCGTCCTGGTGATCCGGACGACCCAACAGCGGCTGAGGTATGCGTGGGGCTGGGCCCTGCCGACAGAGAACACCAAGGCTTGCCCTCACACTTTTTCCTAAGTTGTTCGCACGTCAAGGAGGACTCTTGAGCATCGCGTCTCGGGAGCCTAACTGGTCATGTAGCCCCTCACCCCTTGGCCTCTGCCGATGCAGAACAATAAAGCAAACGGAAAAAATCCGAAGGACCACAATCTACTTATTACAAAACATATTGTTCCAAGAAAACAGTTTTAAACGCCTCCGCGAGGCATGCTACATGATACAGGCCGGACAGGAAAGAGAAGCGTCACCAAGCCACCTCTTCAGCCCTGGGTGCCGCTGTCACCCGCCAGCGGAGCCCCGTCGTTAGGCGAGTCGCCCGTCCCCTCGATCCCAGCCGGAGGACCAACAACACGGAACTTGCTCGGCAGGGCGTCCATGGAGCCCTTCACGGCGGCAGCAGCGGCGTCCTGAGAGTTGGAGTCCACGGGCTCGAGGAAGGCGGCGAAGTCGGAGCTGGTGTCCCGAAGATAGAGATGCCTGAAGACACACGTAAGGACCAAGGAGGGAAGCAAGCGAGCCTCACCTTCCACAAGGAACCAAACCCGTCGACGACGTCTTCGAGCACTACCACAACCTCAGGGAGCACAGCGGTAGGGCTCTCCCTCAGGGCCGTCCCCACCGCCTTCTTCAAAAGATCGTCCCTGAAGAGTGAACCCTGAGCCTTGTGGAACCTCGCCTCAAGGGGGGCAAGGGTGCTCCACTCCATGGTAGCCGCTTCCTTGGCATCGGCAACGGACGCCTGGGCCGCCTCCGCCTCCTCCTTCAGCTTCATCAGGCAATCACGCTCTGCAGCCTGCTCCAAGGCAGCCTTCTTCAGCTCGGCATCCCGATCGGCAACGGTAGCCTCCTCGGCCTTCAGCTTCTCCTCTTGCTCCTGGAGCTGGCTGGCCTGGGCGATTTGTTGATCCTGAAGAGCCTTCGGCTTAGCCTCCACCGTGCAGCACCGATCCTTGGCTTCCTTGGCCTCCCTTCGCGCCAAGTCGTGCTCGGCAACAGCCACCCCAAACACCTTCTAGGCCTCTTCCGCGGAGCTCCAGGCCACTCAGACAGACGCGTCGGCCCAGGGCTACCCAAAGATTAGCCCCAGGTGCCCCAGCGCTGCATGCCAGTACGACCCCTGAAGTTCACCTTGGAGAATGTCCAGCACCGCCCGTGCCTCCGCTAGGGCTCCGGAGGTGGCGGGAGCGCCGTGGCCTGGCTATGCACCGGTCAAGAGAGGAGGCACCCTTGGCGCCAAGACAGAAGAAACCTCAGCAGCAGGGAGGAACGAGGGCTCCGGACGCTGGGCGACCTTGGCAGCTGCAGCAAGGATGGGTGTCGGCGGTGTCAGCCAAGTTGATGGCACCGGCACCTCCTGAGGACGAGCTTCCGCGCCCTGGGGAGACGGCATCACCATCGGAGCTGTAGGGGCCGCGACACTCTCCTTCGCCAGGGCTGCGTCGACCACCTCGGCGTGCTCGAGCACGGAAGCTCTCGCTCCCTCCTTCTGCTTCTTTGACGACTGCTGCCTAATGACAGATGAAGATGCTAAGCATCGCGTCAGGAATCAATGACATGACCAAGGAAGAAAACTTACTAGTCGGCAAAGACATAGCTCCTCTTCAGGCTTAGCAACGGAGGCCAAGCCGGGCGGTTGGAGCTGCACTCTTGGGAACAGGAGAACTCGCGGTCGGCGCCACTCGGGACGCTGCTGGCAAAGGCGGAGTGCTGCCTGGGGGGATCAGCATGGTCCGGCCCTTCTTCACGGCCGACCGCTTGGGCTGCTTCAAAGAGGCCACCCGGGATCTCGTGGTGACCCCGGAGGGGCGAGCCAGCTCCACCACTAGAGGCGCATCATCATCATCGTCGTTGGGAAAGTCGAGGAGGAGCTCCCTCCGCCTTGGGACAGAGGATTCCCCCTTGCCCTCGTCCTCGGTGGCCTCCGATGATGGGTCGCCGGAGGATAGGTCCACCAAGGAGGTAGGTGGCGGGGGAGGCCCTACCCGCATGAGCCCAAACTCATTGAAGACCGGCATGGCAACGGCAACCTCCTGCCAATCGACTCGACAGTACAGCGGGAGCCAATCCTCTGGAGGACCGCTTGGGTCTTTCCCAGTCAAGTAAAGCAACACCTTGCTTAGCTCCTCCTTAGGAAGGGCATCCTAACGAAGGCGGATCTTGTCATCAGCACCCCCAAGCTTCCACAAGGGGCGGGAGCAATCTTGGAGCGGTGCTAGGCACTGCATCAAGAACTCCTTGACGATCATGGCCCCCCTCATCTTCTCGCTCTTCAGGTCCTCCTCCATCTTCTTCATCAACAGCCTCAGGGAATGGTTGGTGATCTTCTCAGAGAGCCACCCCTTCCCGGAGGAGGGGAATTTAGTCGGCAGCTCCAGCAGGTCCTGCGAGCACTTGGCATCCATCAGAACCCACCTCTTCAGGGCATCCACCACCTTCTTCCCGACACAGGAGATTGCGTTGCCACCCCGGGCTGCAACGAAGCTGGAACACCTAGCAGGATGGTCGCCACCCATGCGAAGGAAGAAGAAGTGGTGGAGCATGGCGATGGAGGGCATCACCCCCACGAGCGCCTCGCAGTAGAAGGCAAAGATAGATAGGAAGAGGATGGAGTTGGGATGAATATGGAGCATGTGGAGGCCATAATGGTGAAGAACACGTAGAAGAAGCGGGAGAATGGGGGCACCAGCCCCGAGTAGACGCTATGCAGGAAGAAAGGGTAGAAGGTGCTATTCACGGGCTCCGGCGCTGCGGCGGTGACCCGGAGCGTAGTCTCCTTACACTCGTTGTCCTCGCTCGCCGTTAGGAGAAGCACGGTCTGGAGCTTCTCCTCGGTGACGGAGGGCGCGAACAACACCGACTTGTACCAGGCAGAGCTGACAGCTGAGGATGAGGCCTTGGCCTTCTCGGCAGCCATTGGGCGGAATATTGGAGGAGGAAATCGGTAGATCTGGTGAGTGCTACCGGTGTTGGGAGAAGGGGATCTGGAGAAAGACAAAGAGGAGGTAATGAAAGACCGGCGGCAGATGGCAACCCTTTTGTCAGACGGAAACAGTTGCTGAGGCAGCATGGGGAAGTGGAGACACCCACGTCCCATCAATTACCACACGTCATCAAGGCCGCATGCGGTTAGGCCCTGCGGCGCTCAGCACTTGCCCTTTGGCTTCGCCTGGAAGCCAAGTCCGAGCGCGCCTTGGGCTCGGGGGCTACTGTCGGCATTCTAGATATGGGGGTATCCAGACTTGCCTGCCTACGACCCACCACGTGGCTCCATCGACGGCCTGGTACGACCCAACTTCTAGACCAATAGCTCAATACCCTCGCGAGTTGCCAAGCCTCGCGAGGCGGATGATGCCAAGACCCCTGAGGGGATCGGCCTCCTCAGGCTGGCTCCCGAGGGGCAGAGAGTTCTATGCAAGGTGTACCTCACGAGGCTCAGCTGACGTGAGCCATGACGACCAAGGCCAGGCGGGCGCCAGGCGGGCGCAGCGCGCCAGTTTCCCCTTTGGTGCAAGGGAGTCAAGCCACAGGCGCGGAGTCTTGAGGAATCAGCCAAAGGTTTCAATTCTGGTGCAACGAGACCAAGACCGCCAGGGCGGCAGGACGGAGGTCATCACCGAGCCCAACGCAGCGTCACGACCAGAGGCTTTTCGTAGGCGAAGACTACTTTTGTCAGGATAAGTTGTACTACTTGTCCCCTTTCAAATCCGGTCGTTGTGGGATCCCTTCCCGCCAGCATTTGGGAAGAGGACCAAGGCCACTATAAATAGGACCTAGCCACCACCATAGAGGGGCATCTAGTTCAGATCCCACCAGCTCTCTTGAGCTCAAGAACACCTCACCTCCTGAGGCCAGTTCATCCATTGTACTAGTTCATCCTCAGCCCTTCGAGGCAAATCCACCAAAAATGCTGGAGTAGGGTATTACACCACAAGGTGGCCTGAACCAAGATAAACTGATGTGTCACTTTGTCTCTTCGAGCTTGTCGCGCTAGGCTTAGGAGACTCGCGAGTAGGTGGCCTGGGTAGGTTGAGATTTCTGCACGCACCCTAGAGTTCGAACCTTTCAAGGGTTTGCGGAACCCGTAATCCAACAGAGAGCACCCCAAAGTTCAAGCAGTGACTAAACATTGTAATTCATGGTAGGAAAGATCCAATCATGATGCACCTAACGTTAGTTATACACAATGCATAAGGATGAAAATAGTGCTCTTAGGTTCTGGCGCTTATTTGAGAAGGTGATGACACAACATAAAGGTAAATAGATAGTCCCTTCGCAGAGGGAAGCAGTGATTTGCAGAGGTGCCAGAGCTCAAGTTTTTAAAATAGAGGTAAATGAAATTTTGAGAAATGCACCCATCTTGTTTACTTCGCAACCATTAGTTATCGGTATCTTCCATGTTAAACACATTAGTGGCGGTTCCCAAGCGATAAAAGTAAAGGTTTACCCCCCCCCCCCACCAACAATCACACTCCATGGCTTGTCTGAAACAACGGGTGCCGTCCATACCAACAACAGTCCTGGGGGATTTTTGTTTAATTATTTGCAATTTGAGTTCGGGACTGGGAATCCCTATTACCCCCTCTCGTGCAAGGACGAGTAAATAAAAATTCATCATGAGAATAACCCGCTTAGCATGGAAGATACTGACTACCTCCTGTCGCTCTATGAACAATCCAGGCACACAAAAAGGATATTTATTTGCAAATTTACTTAGGACGGTAGGGTAATACCGCATATAGGTAGGTATGGTGGACTCATCTGGAATAACTTGGGTTTCAGTGTTTTGATGCACAAGGAAAATCCCGCTTAGTACAGGCGAAGACTAGCGAATAGGTTGAGAAGCGGCCAACTAGGGAGCGAAGATGGTCATGAACATGCATTATGCATAAGTAAAATTGTATACTAGCATGAGTATGATATGAACACCATGAACATAGATATCATAGAGGCTATGTTGGTTTTGATTCAACTACATGCATGAACATGTCCAAGTCAAGCCCCTCGAACATTCAGAGGAGGATACCATATCATCATACTACATCACAATCATTTTAACCCAATGTTGACATCCATGATAAATCATTATCCACTCCTAGCTACTTAAGCATGGCATGAGAAACTATAATCTCTAATTTTCATTGCAAACATGTTTAATCATAATAGGCTGAATCATGGATACTAGGTTGAACATATTTACAAAAACATAACAAGTTGAGTTCATAGCCGTTTCTCTTTGCCACAACCAGTTCATCAAATATCGTCATTATTACCTTTCACTTGCACGGCCGAACGATATGAAAGTAATAATAGTGCAAGAGTGTCGTGGACTAAGCTGGAATCTGCAAACATTTTATTCCAAAAGAAGAAAACAAGGTAATATGGGCTCTTTGTTAGATAAACAATAATGCATATAAGAGCCACTCAGCATTTTCATTGTGGTCTTCTCCTCGGTATGACTCAAGAAAAAGAAAAGAAATTCAGAGAAACACACTGAAATATTTTTAGAGTTTTTGGTTTTATCTGGAAGGAAACAAATTAAAGAAACAAAAACAAAAATGAGAAAAATTATTTACATGGGAGAGCTCCCAACCAGCAAAAGAATAACAAGGAAATCTTGTTGTGTTTTCTTTTTAAATACTACAACTAACTATGCTAGAAAGAAACATAAAAAAGAAGCAGGAAATATATATTCTTGTATTTTCTCAAAGTTTTTCAAACACACGAGAAGAAGGTGAGAAAATAAATCTAGCATGGATAATACAATGACAAAGTGTGGACACCGACAACTAGAATAAAATGTGCAAGCATGAAAGTAATGTTGGTGCAAATATGTACTTGATACGTCTGCAACGTATCTATAATTTATGAAGTATTCATGCTATTATATTATCTGTTTTAGATATTTAATGGGCTTTAATATACACTTTTATATTATTTTTCGGACCAACCTATTGACCTAGAGCCCAGTGTCAGTTTCTATTTATTCCTTGTTTTTGGTTTTACAGAAAAGGAATACCAAACGGAGTCCAGTTGACGTGCCAGTTTTTGACGAATTTTTATGGACCAAAAGAAGCCCCAGGAGTGCAACAGTTGGGCCAGAAGAGTCCCGGGATGCCCACGAGGGTGGAGGGCGCGCCCTGGGGGGGCGCCCCCTGCCTCATGGACAGCCCGGAGACCCCCCTGACGTGAGACCTACGCCAAAAATTCCTATAAATACTGAAACCTCCAGAAAGAAACCTAGATCAGGAGTTATGCCGCCGCAAGCCTCTGTAGCCACCAAAAACCAATCGGGGCCCTATTCCGGCACCCTGTCGGAGGGGGGATCCCTCACCAGTGGCCATCTTCATCATCCCGACGATCTCCATGTCGAGGAGGGAGTAGTTCACCCTCGGGGTTGAGGGTATGTACTAGTAGCTATGTGTTTGATATCCCTCTCTCTCTCTCTCATGTTCTTGATTTGACACGATCTTGATGTATTGTGAGCTTTGCTATTATAGTTGGATCTTATCATGTTTTCCCCCTCTACTCTCTTATAATGGATTGAGTTTTCCCTTCGAAGTTATCTTATCGGATTGAGTCTTTAAGGATTTGAGAACACTTGATGTATGTCTTGTCGTGCTTATCTGTGGTGAAAATGGGATATTCACGTGATCTACTTGATGTATGTTTTGGTGATCAACTTGCGGGTTCCATGAACTTATGCATAGGGGTTGGCACACGTTTTCGTCTTGACTCTCTGGTAGAAACTTTGGGGCACTCTTGAAGTTCTTTGTGTTGGTTGAATAGATGAATTTGAGATTGTGTGATGCATATCGTATAATCATGCCCACGGATGCTTGAGGTGACAATGGAGTATCTAGGTGACATTAGGGTTTTGGTCGATTTGTGTCTTAAGGTGTTATTCTAGTACGAACTCTATGATAGATTGAACGGAAAGAATAGCTTTGTATTATTTTACTACGGACTCTTGAATAGATCGATCCGAAAGGATAACTTTGAGGTGGTTTCGTACCCTACAATAATCTCTTTGTTTGTTCTCCGCTATTAGTGACTTTGGGTGACTCTTTCTTGCATGTTGAGGGATTGTTATATGATCTAATTATGTTATTATTGTTGAGAGAACTTGCACTAGTGAAAGTATGAACCTTAGGCCTTGTTTCCTAGCATTGCAATACCGTTTATGATCACTTTTATCATTAGTTACCTTGCTATTTTTATATTTTCAGACTACAAATACTCATATCTACCATCCATATTGCACTTGTATCACCATCTCTTCGCTGAACTAGTGCACTGTCGGTGTCAAAACCGTCGGATCTCGGGTAGGGGGTCCCAAACTGTGCATCTAGGCGGATGGTAACAGGAGACAAGGGACACGATCTTTTACCCAGGTTCAGGCCCTCTTGATGGAGGTAAAACCCTACGTCCTGCTTGATTGATATTGATATTGTGGATGTTTACAAGAGTGGTTCTACCAAGAGATCAAGGAGGCTAAACCCTATAAGCTAGCCTATGGTATGATTGTAAAGGTTGTTGTCCTACGGACTAGAGCCATCCGGTTTATATACACACCGGAGAGGGCTAGGGTTACATAGAGTCGGTTACAATGGTAGGAGATCTACACATCCGTATCGCCAAGCTTGCCTTCCACGCCAAGGAAAGTCCCATCCGGACACGGGACGAAGTCTTCAATCTTGTATCTTCATAGTCTTGGAGTCCGGTCGATCATGATGATAGTCCGGCCGATGATAGTTCGGCCGATGATGGTAGTCCGGCTATCCGGACACCCCCTAATCCGGGACTCCCTCAGTAGCCCCCGAACCAGGCTTCAATGACGATAAGTCCAGCATGTGTGTAGTCTTCGGCGTTGCAAGGTGGGTTCTCCTTCAAGTTCCACGTACCTGCCGAACAGTGTCCGGCTTCCTCATCAATGTTGCGCATCTGGGCTTCCATGCCCAATAATGGCCTTCTTCCACGCGCTGCGCGAATGTGAAAAGCCAGGGTGTCTTTTATGTTTTACCCCCTAGTTGTGCGAATAATCTGCCTATAAGTGAGGCAAGAATCCAGATCCAAATCACCATCTTCCTCCCGCAAATACTCATCGGAGCGCTTTCACCAAGAATCCATTCCATCATAGACCGTCAACGCGGCTCCTCTTCTCGCGCTCCCAGCCCTTTGCCAGGAGATTGGAGGAGATGCTCTGTTCCGCACAACGAGCTGGTGAAGCTCCAAGCGGGGGGATATCTCCCTCCGGCCTTCATGGTTCCGGTTCGAGCCGGGCTGGCCACCTACAAAGGTGGGAAGCAAGCGTAGGTTACCCCAAATCCCAACAAAGGGGAGCGGGTATGCTTCGTCCCCTATCTGATAAGGGGGCTCGGATTTCCTGTACATCCATTCCTCCGCGGGCTCCTGGAGTTCTACGGACTCCAGCTTCATCACCTCACGCCCGCCTCAATCCTGCATATTGCGGGTTACGTAGCTCTTGGCGAGCTATTCCTGGGCGTCGAGCCCCACTTCACGCTGTGGAAGAGGTTGCTCTGCCTTGTACCCCGCTCTCACGAGGGGTCCATATATCAAGTGGGCGGCGCCGAAATATGGCGCATTGCCGGGACCGGATATCCATCCGGAACCCCTAAGAAGGTGTCCGAAGACTGGCCTTCGGAATGGTTTTATATAGAAGATGCTCCGCTGCCGGACCCTGTTCGGATCAGCCTCCCGGAGTTCAGCAATGCTCCTCTGAAGAAACGCCTTAGTTGGCGTCCGCGGAGCCCCCAACTGGAGGAAGAGAAGAGCGTCCATTATTTGATGGGCCGAATAAGGTTACTGGCCCATGCCGGGTTGACCATGATTGGAGTCATGGCAACATGCATTATGCGGGGGGTGCAGCCACTACAATACAGGGGCCACCCCATGTGGGATTTCAACGGGGAGGACGATGCCACCCGTCATGGCCGCAAAGGGCCGGATTCGGTCGAAGATCTGGTGACAATCCTGTCCGACCTGTATAAGGGGGAGAAGGAGGATTTCCTTCGGACGAACCCGTCAAATGGGTTCTCCATGAATAATCCCCGGCCTTGGGTAAGCGAACAATCTGCGTTCCCGACCCATGCTTTTTGAAACTTAAGTTTCTTATATTGTGTTCTTCTTTCGACGCAGGAGCTGCGCCGGATCGTGGAGGACATGCTAAGTCCAGCTTCGCAACCCGAGGACCTAGAGAGATCCCGGGATCCGGCCTCCGAAGAGGATCCGGACATAATGGTGGAGCTAATCGACGGGGTGTTCCACCAGCTCAGCATGGACAATGCTTTAGTCTCCATCACGACCGACTATCCCGGACTATATCCGGCTTCCCAGGTGATTGCGACCGAAGTCCTGACACCGTCATTCCTTCCTTGCTTTATTTCTGACCACAGTATACGATGGCGCTGTGCAGGAGGCGCCCCAAGGCAAGAAGCCGAGCCCGCGGTGGCTTGCCAACAAAGGCCAGTCCGGACCATTAGGCGGAAGAGGAGCGCGGCGCGGACCGAAACGTCACCGCAAAGGTGTAGCTCACAATTCATAATTTAGAGCAACGTTCCTAGGAAGCGTTAGAGTGCTCATGAGTTTTGTAGGGGAAAAAGCGTCTGCCGGACTACGGGCGTGGAGGTTTCCAATCCAACCTCTACCAGCCAGGCTCCAGCACCTGGTCTGGAGGGGGAGGCGAGCGCAAGGTGCCGGACGTTCCTCCGACGGAGGATGCCGACAGACTGTCCGCCACCAAGTCTGAGGTGGAGAGTGCCCTGAATCACAGGCGCCGCCGGACAGTATTTCGTGACGCGTGCTTCTCCCCCGAGGCGTTGAATGCCTTTAACACGGGGGATGCGCACCTTCATGCTGCTCAAGATGGTTTTACCAGAGCCACGGAGCAGTATGTAAAAGACATACGGGTAAGAGAATTTAATAGTTGTATATGCCAGTAGCCCCCGAGACTTAAAGTAGTTATATTAACTGATTTAAGGATCATATGAAACGCAGGATCTTACCGAGAAGAATACCCAACTGTCTCAGGAGCTGCAAGAGTGCAAGGCCCAACTTGAGGCCGCACTCTCTAGCACAGGAGGAAACACAGGGACCTCTCCTGGTAACGCATTATTTTAGAAAGATAAGTAGCGTTTGGCCTGTACGCAAGTCTAAAAAATGACGTTGCAGGTGCTGCCGGACAAGATCCGGACAGGCAAGAACTTCTGCGCCAACTAAAGGCCGGCGAGAGGGTGCTGCATAAGGTGCAGCATGAAAGGAACAAGCTACAGGATTCCCATGCCTAGCTTGGAGAAGAGCTGAAAGGCGTTCAGGCCGAGCTGTCAGGCTCCGTTAAGGAGAATCAGTGGCTTCGTCGCGGCATCTATAGTAAGTGCTTGAGCGAACTCCTTTGAAAAGAAGAGTTCGGCGAGGAAGTCAATTTAACAGATTATGTCTGCAGGTACGCTCACAGGTCGCCCTGCGGAGGAGATGCCCGTATCAACGGGTGATCAACTTCCCGAACTGTTGCAACTGATCGAACGAGTTCGGCAGGCAATGAGCGGCGCCATCCAGGCTTTATGGCCAGCCTTCTCCTTACCCGAGGGTCTTGGGGAGCTTGCGGAGAAGCTTCAGGGAGTGCGGCTGCGCTTCCATTTATGGAAGATTTCTGTCTGCCGCCAAGGTGCCAGGGAGGCCTGGGCCATGGTAAAGACGCGGTACAAGAAGGCGGATCCCAACCACATGGCCGAAGTCGGACCTGTGGGGCCCGATGGGAAGGAGATCCCTGTGAGTTTAGTATATGGCCAAGTAGAGTTGGCCGCTAAATTTTCCCAACAGGACTGTAAATTAGACAACCTGTTAGACGGGATTGAGGAAGAATACAATCAGTCGATTTGACAATGTATTATAAAATGACATATAAAATGCCTTCTAGCCGGATTGTAGATCGTTTGTCTTTGCCGACCTTTTCGCTTCGACCTCGGGACCCTAGAATCCGGAGTGTGTCCGAATACCTTCTTGGTTATGAAACAACCGGGGTATGCATGGAGACTAGGCGTAGGGGTCATTAGTGCTTTATCAGACAAGTGCCCAACTAGTTATGTTATATTACATGGGTAGTAAGAAACATCTTCCAGGGAGAATAGTTCCGTTAAGGGTTCCTTTCCTCTGGGGGTGGCATGCCCTAAAGTGCATGTCCGGACTGCGAAAAAAGTAGAAAAACATCTGGGGGCAGATAAATAAGTGGATAAAAAATCATCTTTTAAGTCACCGACCGAATATTCCCTTAAGAACGCTAGCTTTCGGCTTCACCCAGTCTGAGGTACACATCCGGCTGACCCGGCAGTAACAATCGCAGAGGTGCTCCCTTTACCTCCTAGCCGAACAATCGGGAACGTAGGGGTAAGCACAGGAGCCAGGCAACCCAGCTTGGCCAAAACTTAAGTCATATCGATGCATATAATGGTGAATAAAAGGTACATGTGGAGGCTTGACACATGTGCTGGGCATGAAGCCCTTATAATTAAGCTTCTGGTAAAGAAGCCCCCAGGTATAATGAGTGCGGATAGCACATCAATTGCGCGCGAACGTTGCGCAAGTAGGCCCTTTAAGGCTTTGATGAATAGGGTTGAGAAGAAAAAGGTAAACAAAAGGCAGCTGAAGTAAAAAAAATTGGACGGGGGGAAAGGGACGAACTCTTAGTCCGGCGCTAGGCATAGAATCTTCGGAGGCGGGCTGCGTTCCATGGGTTCGGCTCGAGTCGGTTATCCGATGCATTTCGTAGACGGTACGCTCCGCCGGTCAGGACTTGATCGATGATGAAGGGGCCTTCCCATTTGGGCTTGAGCTTGTCCTTTTTCTTGTCCGGCAGGCGTAGAACCAGTTCGCCAACGTTGTAAGTCTTGGCCCGTACTTCTCTGCTTTGGTATCTTCGAGCCTGCTGCTGATAGAATGCGGAACGAGCCTTGGCGACGTCGCATTCTTCCTCCAATGCGTCCAAGCTGTCCTGCCGATCCAACTCGGCTTCTCTTTCTTCGTACATGCGCACTCGAGGTGAGTCATGAATGATGTCACAGGGCAAAACTGCTTCTGCGCCGTATACCATAAAAAATGGTGTGAATCCGGTAGTACGGTTAGGCGTTGTCCGCAGCCCCTAGAGTACGAAGTCGAGCTCCTCTACCCAGTGCGTGTCAGATTTCCTAAGGGACCACACTAGTCTGGGTTTGATGCCGCTCATTATTAGACCATTTGCTCGTTCCACTTGACTGTTGGTTTGAGGGTGATAGACTAAAGTGTAATCGAGATTGATGCCCATATTTTTGCACCATGATTTAACCTCGTCGACCGTGAAGTTCGTGCCGTTATCGGTGATGATGCTGTGGGGGACACCGTAACGGTGTAATAACCCGGATATGAAGTCTATCACTGGTCCGGACTCTGCTGTTTTAACTGGCTTGGCCTCTATCCATTTGGTGAATTTATCCACCATGACCAAAATAGGTATATTTGCTTGTGGGTTCCCCCTTTAAGTGGTCCAACCATGTCAAGCCCCCAGACCGCGAACGGCCAGGTAATGGGTATAGTTTTGAGGGCGGTGGGTGGCATATGGCTCTGATTAGCAAAGAGCTGACAACCGACGCATCTTTGGACTAAGTCCTGAGCATCTGCCCGGGCCGTCGGCCAATAAAATCCTGTACGGAATGCCTTTCCTACAAGGGCCCGGGCTGCGGCGTGGTGTCCGCCTAGTCCGGCGTGAATTTCAGCCAGAAGGTCTCGCCCTTCCTCTTCGGAGATACACCTTTGAAGGACTCCGGTTGTGCTTTTCTTATAGAGTTCTCCCTCATGGACCTTGTAGGCTTTAGATCGCCGGACTATGCAACGGGCCTCATTATGGTCTTTGGGGAGTTCCTGCCTAAGCAAGTAGGCGAGGAATGGTTTTGTCCACGGGACAATTACTGCCATTATGTCGTGGGCTGAAGGTGTTATGTCATCGGCTGAATCGCCGGTTGGTGCGGCTGGTTCCGGTTTGTTATTTCCGGACTCCTCTTCCTATAGTACGGATGGCTTGAAGAGCCGTTCCAAGAAGATGTTAGGAGGGACAGCGTCGCGCTTTGCGCCGATGCGTGCCAGTACATCGGCTGCTTGGTTATTATCCCGGGCTATGTGATGGAATTCGAGTCCTTCAAACCGGACTGACATTTTTAGGACAGCGTTGCGATATGCTGCCATTTTCGGATCTTTGGCGTCAAAGTCTTCGTTTACTTGGGATATTGCGAGGTTTGAATCCCCGCGCACCTCTAGGCGTTGAATGCCCATGGAGATTGCCATCCGGAGACCATGTAAAAGGGCCTTGTATTCGGCTGCGTTGTTGGAGTCCATGTACATTATCTGAAGTATGTATTGGACTGTGTCCCCGGTCGGGGACGTCAATACGACGCCAGCCCCCAATCCGGCTAACATTTTAGAGCCGTCGAAGTGCATAATCCAATTGGAGTATGCGCCGTACTCTTTAGGGAGTTCGGCTTCGGTCCATTCAGCGACAAAGTCAGCCAAAACTTGTGACTTTATAGCTCGCCGAGGTTTGTAAGTTATATCAAATGGTAAGAGCTCAATGGCCCATTTTGCAATCCTGCCCGTCGCGTCGCGGTTGTTTATAATGTCGTTAAGTGGTACTTCAGAGGCCACTGTTATCGAACACTCTTGAAAGTAGTGTCGGAGCTTCCGGGATGCCATGAACACCGCGTATGCTATCTTCTGATAGTGCGGGTAACGGGACTTGCAGGGGGTTAACACAGTAGATACGTAGTATACTGGTTTTTGAAGAGGGAATTTATGCCCTTCTGTCTCTCGTTCGACGACGAGTACCGCGCTTACAACTTGATGCGTTGCTGCGATGTATAACAACATTGGTTCGCCCAGGTTGGGCGCAGCCAGGACCGGATTTGTTGCCAATATGGCCTTTATTTCTTCGAGTCCGGCGGTGGCAGCATCCGTCCACTCGAAGTGTTCGGTGCGCCTAAGGAGGCGATAGAGGGGCAATGCCTTTTCTCCTAGACGGGAGATAAAGCGGCTTAGGGCCGCCACGCATCCAGTCAATTTTTGTATTTGCTTGAGGTCTTTTGGGATATCTAGCTGTGACAGAGCTCGGATCTTGGCTGGGTTTGCTTCAATTCCTCTACCGGATACGATGAAGCCCAGCAGCTTTCCAGCTGGTACGCCGAAAACGCATTTTTCCGGATTCAGCTTGATGTCATATGCTCTGAGGTTGTCGAATGTGAGCCTCAAGTCGTCTACTAGAGTTTCGACGTGTTTAGTTTTGACGACTACGTCGTCTACGTATGCCTCTACTGTTTTGCCGATCTGGGTAGCCAGACATGTCTGAATCATGCGCTGATATGTTGCGCCGGCGTTTTTAAGTCCGAAGGGCATCGTGTTGAAGCAGAATGGTCCATATGGAGTAATGAATGCCGTTGCGGCTTGATCCGCTTCTGCCATCTTGATTTGATGATAGCCGGAGTATGCGTCCAGGAAGCACAATGAATCGTGCCCTGCAGTGGCATCGATGATTTGGTCGATGCGGGGGAGGGGGAAGGGATCCTTTGGGCAGGCTTTATTTAGGTCTTTGAAATCGACACATAGGCGCCAGGATTTGTCCTTCTTTGGTACCATTACCAGGTTTGCTAGCCAATCCGGATGTTTGATGTCTCTGATGAATCCGGCTTCCAATAGTTTGGCTAGCTCTTCTCCCATTGCCTGTCTTTTGGGTTCGGAAAATCGTCGAAGAGCCTGTTTGACTGGCTTGAATCCTTTTAGGATGTTTAGGCTGTGTTCTGCCAATCTGCGTGGGATTCCGGGCATATCCGAGGGGTGCCAGGCAAAAATGTCCCAATTTTCCCGAAGGAATTCTCGCAGTGCGGCGTCTACATCAGGGTTCAATTGTGCCCCGATGGAGGCCGTCTTTGTCGGGTCCGTTGGGTGGACCTGGAATTTTACTATTTCATCTGCTGGTTTAAAGGAGGTGGACTTGGATCTCTTATCGAGTATCACATCGTCCCTATTCACCGTAGAGCGCAGCGCGGTGAGTTCCTCTGCTGCTAGGGCTTCGGATGGTGCCTCTAAGGCTAATGCGGCTGTCTTATTTTCGGCGCGGAGTGCTATGTCCGGGTCACTAACGAGAGTGATTATTCCGCCGGGCCCAGGCATTTTGAGCTTCATGTACCCGTAATGGGGTACGGCTTGAAAAATTGTGAATGCCTCTCGTCCTAATATAGCGTGATATCCGCTGTTGAACGGGGCCACTTGGAACGTGACTTCTTCGGATCTGTAATTGTCCGGCGAGCCGAATACCACATCGAGTGTGATTTTTCCTGCGCAGCGCGCCTCCCGGCTAGGGATTATTCCTCTAAAGGTTGTGCTGCTTCGCTCAATGCGGCTCCAGTCTATTTCCATTTTTTGAAGGGTTTCCTCGTAGATGAGGTTTAATCCGCTGCCGCCATCCATGAGGACTTTTGTAAGTCGAAAGCCGTCCACTATTGGACTAAGTACCAGTGCGGCTGGAGCTCGGGCTGTTCGGAATTTAGGTTCGTCGCTGGCGTTGAAGGTGATGGCTGTGTCGCTCCATGGATTGGTTGTTGCTACTTGGTAGACTTCGGCGAGGCTGCGGATTGTTCGTTTCCGCATATTATTTGATGCGAAAGTCTCGAAGACTGTTGATACCGTACCGATGTTGTTGGAGTGGTTTTCCGGGGCTAGAAGCTCCTCTCCACTTTTGGCCACCTGCCGTAATATCCAACATGCTCGAAGGCTATGTGTTGGGACGGCGCCTTCTGTATTGTGAATTTTACAGGGTCCGCTAAGCCATCCCTCCAGTACGGTTCCGTGCCCTTTATGGGGTTTTTGCTTTTTGGTTTTTGTATCTGGTGCCTGAGTGTAATGCACCCTTTTGTTGCGGACTAGGGTTGTATTCGGGGCCGGATTGTCCCAAAACTTATTTTCGGTTGTCCGGAAACTCTCCATCGCACAGTACTTTTGTACTATGGACGCCAGGTCGGCGAAGCGTGTAATTTCACGACGGCTGACGGCGTTCAAGATTCCCTCGTCCGTGCAATTATTGCAAAAAATTGAGATTGTGTTTTCCTCTCGGCAGTCCTTTATCCTGTCCATAACCAGGAGGAATCTGGCCCAGTAGTGATGTACTGTCTCAGCGGGCTCTTGCCGGATTAGAGATAGATCGCATATGTCTGGGCGGGTGGGTGGAATTAAGTCCGGAACCCTACCCATCTCAAGGCTCGAGGGCCGAGAAGTTTCCAAATTTGGAAGCTTGGATTGCTGGACGTTGTCCAGCGAGTCTGGTCCGATGCCTGACTTTAAGTTCAGTGCTTGATCGAAGTCCGTCCCTCCGCGGGAATCCGACATGGAGGGTTCCGGAGCCCGGACATGACTGGTTTTCAATACAGGAGAAGAGTTGCCGCATTGTTCCTCTACCACTGCAACGTGGTGGGTGACCTGGGGAGAGTTAATCTCTCTCAGATCGGTTTTAAGCCCAATCTGATTGTAGTCTGTAGCGACTCCCAGGGCGGCGATGCGATCCAAGAGCTCGTTTACGGACGAGAGCTCTATTGGATCTAGCCGCTCGGCGAATTCCGAGCTGACGTGAAGATTGCTTTTGACGACTTGAGAGGTCATTGTCGAAGCGGTGGCCGGACCGGCGGTCATAAGAAAACCACCTAGCCGGATAGTTTGGCCGGCGGCCAAGGCTCCTTTGGCGAAAATACCGTCCTTGAAGACGGGAGGAGGCATCCTTCCTATCGGTGACGGCACAGAGGAACTCTCAATGAAAGCACCAATGTCGGTGTCAAAACCGGCGGATCTCGGGTAGGGGGTCCTGAACTATGCGTCTAGGCGGATGGTAACAGGAGACAAGGGACACGATGTTTTACCCAGGTTCGGGCCCTCTTGATGGAGGTAAAACCCTACGTCCTGCTTGATTGATATTGATATTGTGGATGTTTACAAGAGTGGATCTACCACGAGATCAAGGAGGCTAAACCCTAGAAGCTAGCCTATGGTATGATTGTAAAGGTTGTTGTCCTACGGACTAGAGCCATCCGGTTTATATAGACACCGGAGAGGGCTAGGGTTACATAGAGTCGGTTACAATGGTAGGAGATCTACACATCCGTATCGCCAAGCTTGCCTTCCACGCCAAGGAAAGTCCCATCCGGACACGGGACGAAGTCTTCAATCTTGTATCTTCATAGTCTTGGAGTCCGGTCGATGATGATGATAGTCCGGTCGATGATGATGATAGTCCGGCCGATGATAGTTCGGCCGATGATGGTAGTCCGGCTATCCGGACACCCCCTAATCCGGGACTACCTCATGCACCTATACAATTTACCATTGTGTTGGGTGTGTTGGGGACACAAGAGACTCTTTGTTATTTGGTTGCAGGGTTGCTTGAGAGAGACCATCTTCATCCTACGCCTCCCGCGTATTGATAATGTTGGAGATCGTTGCAGAAAATAAAAACAAATCTACGTATCACCAAGATCAATCTATGGAGTCATCTAGCAACGAGAGAGATAGGAGTGCATCTACATACCCTTGTAGATCGCGAGCGGAAGCGTTCAAGAGAACGGGGTTGATGGAGTCGTACTTGTCATGATCCAAATCACCGAAGATCCTAGTGCCAAACGGACGGCACCTCCGCGTTCAACACACGTACGGAGCGAAGACGTCTCCCACGCCTTGATCTAGCAAGGAGGACAAAGAGGTTGAGGAAGAGATCTCCAGCAGCAGCACGACGGCGTGGTGGTGATGGAGAGGCAGTACTCCGGCAGGGCTTCGCCAAGCTTCTGCAGAGGAGGAGAGGTGTTGGGGAGGGGATGGGCTGCGCCTTGGAGGTGTGTGTGCAGCCCTCTCCTCACCCCTCTATTTATAGGGGAAGGAGGAAGGGGGCCGGCCCCCTCTAGATGAGATCTAGAGGGGGGGCGGCGGCCAAGGGGGGGAGGGAACTTGCCCCCCAAGCAAGGGGGGCGCCCCCCTTAGGGTTCCCCCGCAACCCTAGGTGCATGGGCCCAAGGGGGGATGCGCCCAGCCCACTAGGGGCTGGTTCCCTTCCCTCCACGACCCATGAGGCCCTCCGGGAGAGGTGGCCCCTCCCGGTGGACCCCCGGAACCCATCCGGTGGCCCTGGTACAATACCGGCATGACCCCGAAACTTTTTGGTGACCGTATTACAACTTCCCATATATAAATATTCACCTCCGGACCATTCTGGAACTCCTCGTGACATCTGGGATCTCATCCGGGACTCCGAACAACATTCGGTAATCACATACAAGTCTTCCTAATAACCCTAGCGTCACCAAACCTTAAGTGTGTAGACCCTATGGGTTCGAGAATCATGTAGACATGACCAAGACAGCTCTCCGGCCAATAACCAACAGCGGGATCTGGATACCCATGTTGGTTCCCACATGTTCCACGATGATCTCATCAGATGAACCACGATGTCAAGGATTCAAGTAATCCCGTATAGAATTCCCTTTGTCAATCGGTACGTTACTTGCCCGATTCGATCGTCGGTATCCCAATACCTCATTCAATCTCGTTACCGGCAAGTCACTTTACTCGTTCGTAATGCATGATACCGTGACCAACCACTTGGTCACATTGAGCTCATTATGATGATGCATTACCGAGTGGGCTCAGAGATACCTCTCCGTCATACGGAGTGACAAATCCCAGTCTCGATCGTGCCAACCCAACAGACACTTTTGGAGATACCTGTAGTGTGCCTTTATAGTCACCCAGTTACGTTGTGACGTTTGGTACACCCAAAGCAATCCTAAGGTATCTGGGAGTTACACAATCTCATGGTTTAAGAAACTGATAATTGACATTAGAAAAGCTTTAGCAAATGAACTACACGATCTTGTGCTATGCTTAGGATTGGTTGTCCATCACATCATTCTCCTAATGATGTGATCCCGTTATCAACGACATCCAATGTCCATAGTCAGGAAACCATGACTATCTGTTGATCAACGAGCTAGTAAACTAGAGGCTCACTGGGGACATGTTGTGGTCTATGTATTCACACACGTATCACTGTTTCCGGTTAATACAATTATAGCATGAACAATAGACAATTATCATGAACAAGGAAATATAATAACAATCATTTTATTATTGCCTCTAGGGCATATTTCCAATAGTCTCCCACTTGCACTAGAGTCAATAATCTAGTTACATTGTGATGAATCGAACACCCATAGAGTTCTGGTGTTGATCATGTTTTGCTCACGGAAGAGGTTTAGTCAACGGATCTGCGACATTCAGATCCGTATGCACTTTGCAAATATCTATGTCTCCATCTTGAACATTTTCACGGAATGGAGTTGAAGCGACGCTTGATGTGCCTGGTCTTCTTGTGAAACCTGGGCTCCTTGGTGAGGGCAATAGCTCCAGTGTTGTCACAGAAGAGAGTGATCGGCCCCGACCCATTGGGTATAACTCCTAGGTCGGTGATGAACTCCTTCATCCAGATTGCTTCATGCGCTGCCTCCGAGGCTGCCATGTACTCTGCTTCACATGTAAATCCCGCCACGACGCTCTGCTTGCTGCTGCACCAGCTTACTGCCCCACCATTCAAAATATACACGTATCCGGTTTGTGACTTAGAGTCATCCAGATCTGTGTCGAAGCTATCATCAACGTAACCCTTTACGACGAGCTCTTCGTCACCTCCATAAACGAGAAACATATCCTTAGTCCTTTTCAGGTAGTTCAGGATATTCTTGACCGTTGTCCGGTGTTACATGCCGGGATTACTTTGGTGTCTTGCAGCCAAACTTACGGCAAGGTTTACATCAGGTCTGGTACACAACATGGCATACATAATAGACCCTATGGCCGAGGCATAGGGGATGACAGTCATCTTTTCTTTATCTTCTGCCGTGGTCGGGGATCGAGCTAAGCTCAATTTCACACCTTGCAACATAGGCAAGAACCCCTTCTTAGACTTGTCCATATTGAACTTCTTCAATATCATGTCAAGGTATGTGTTTTGTGAAAGACCTATGAGGCGTCTCGATCTATCTCTATGGATCTTGATGCCGAATATATAAGCAGCTTCTCCAAGGTCCTTCATTGAAAAACACTTATTCAAGTAGGCCTTTATGCTGTCCAAAAGTCCTATATCATTTCCCATCAAAAGTATGTCATCCACATATAATATGAGAAATGCTACAGAGCTCCCACTCACTTTCTTGTAAACGCAGGCTTCTCCATAAGTCTGCATAAACCCAAACGCTTTGATCATCTCATCAAAGGAATGTTCCAACTCCGAGATGCTTGCACCAGCCCATAAATGGATCGCTGGAGCTTGCATACCTTGTTAGCATTCTTAGGATCGACAAAACCTTCCGGCTGCATCATATACAGTTCTTCCTTAAGATAGCCGTTAAGGAATGCCGTTTTGACGTCCATTTGCCATATCTCATAATCATAGTATGCGGCAATTGCTAACATGATTCGGACGAACTTCAGCTTCGCTACGGGAGAGAAAGTCTCATCGTAGTCAACCCCTTGAACTTGCGATAACCCTTAGCGACAAGTCGAGCTTTATAGATGGTAACATTACCATCCGCGTCCGTCTTCTTCTTAAAGATCCATTTGTTTTCTATCGCTCGCCGATCATCGGGCAAGTCTGTCAAAGTCCATACTTTGTTTTCATACATGGATCCTATCTCGGATTGCATGGCTTCAAGCCATTTGTGGGAATCTGGGCCCGCCATCGCTTCTTCATAGTTCGAAGGTTCACCGTTGTCTAACAACATGATTTCCAGGACAGGGTTGCCATACCACTCTGGTGTGGAACGTGTCCTTGTGGACCTACGAAGTTCAGTAGTAACTTGATCCGAAAGTACCTTGATCATCATCATTAATTTCCTCTCCAGTCGGTGCAGGCACCACAGGAACATCTTCCTGAGCTGCGCTACTTACCGGTTCAAGAGGTAGTACTTCATCAAGTTCCACTTTCCTCCCACTTACTTCTTTCGAGAGAAACTCTTTCTCCAGAAAGGACCCGTTCTTGGCAACAAAGATCTTGCCTTCGGATCTGAGGTAGAAGGTATACCCAATGGTTTCCTTAGGGTATCCTATGAAGACGCATTTTTCCGACTTGGGTTCGAGCTTTTCAGGTTGAAGTTTCTTGACATAAGCATCGCATCCCCAAACTTTTAGAAACGACAGCTTAGGTTTCTTTCCCAAACCATAATTCATACGGTGTCGTCTCAACGGATTTAGACGGTGCCCTATTTAAAGTGAATGTAGCTGTCTCTAAGGCGTATCCCCAAAATGATAGCGGTAAATCGGTAAGAGACATCATAGATCGCACCATATCCAATAGAGTGCGATTACGACGTTCGGACACACGTTATGCTGAGGTGTTCCAGGCGGTGTGAGTTGTGAAACGATTCCACATTTCCTTAAGTGCGTACCAAATTCGTGACTTAAATATTCTCCCTCTCAACTTTTCACGTTGATCTCTACCTCATTCTGAAATTCCTTGAACTTTTCAAAGGTCTCAGACTTGTGTTTCATCAAGTAGACATACCCATATCTACTCAAGTCATCAGTGAGGGTGAGAACATAACGATATCCTCCGTGAGCCTCAACGCTCATTGGACCACACACATCAGTATATATGATTTCCAATAAGTTGGTTGCTCGCTCCATTGTTCCGGAGAATGGAGTCTTGGTCATTTTTCCCATGAGGCATGGTTCGCACGTGTCAAATGATTCATAATCGAGAGACTCCAAAAGTCCATCAGCATGGAGCTTCTTCATGCGCTTGACACCAATGTGACCAAGGCGGCAGTGCCGCAAGTATGTGGGACTATCGTTATCAACCTTACATCTTTTGGTATTCACACTATGAATATGTGTAACATTACGTTCGAGATTCATTAAGAATAAACCATTGACCAGCGGGGCATGACCATAAAACATATCTCTCATATAAATAGAACAACCATTATTCTCAGATTTAAATGAGTAGCCATCTCGTATTAAACGAGATCCAGATACAATGTTCATGCTCAAAGCTGGCACTAAATAACAATTATTGAGGTTTAAAACTAATCCCGTAGGTAAATGTATAGGTAGCGTGCCAACGGCGATCACATCGATCTTGGAACCATTCCCGACGGCATCGTCACCTCGTCCTTCGCCAGTCTCCGTTTATTCCGCAGCTCCTGTTTTGAGTTACAAATATGAGCAACCGCACCGGTATCAAATACCTAGGAGATACTACGAGTACTGGTAAGGTACACATCCATTACATGTATATCACATATACCTTTGGTGTTGCCGGCCTTCTTGTCCGCTAAGTACTTGGGGCAGTTCCGCTTTCAGTGTCCGCTTCCCTTGAAATAAAAGCACTCAATCTCAGGTTTGGGTCCATGCTTTGGCTTCTTCCCGGCAACTGGCTTACCGGGCACGGCAACTCCCTTTCCATCCTTCTTGAAGTTCTTTTTACCCTTGCCTTTCTTGAAACTAGTGGTTTTATTGACCATCAACACTTGATGTTCCTTTTTGATTTCTACCTCCGCTGATTTCAGCACTGAAAATACCTCAGGAATAGTTTTCACCATCCCTGCATATTGTAGTTCATCACAAAGCTCTTGTAGCTAGGTGGGAGCGACTGATGAATTCGGACAATGACCGTGTCATCCAGGAGGTTAACTCCCAGCTAAGACAAGCGGTTGTGCAATCCAGACATTTTGAGTATGTGCTTGTTGACAGAACTATTCTCCTCCACCTTACAACTGTAGAACTTGTCAGAGACTTCATATCTCTCGATCCGGGCATGAGCTTGGAAAACCATTTTCAGCTCTTGGAACATCTCATATGCTCCGTGCTGCTCAAAACGCTTTTAGAGCCCCGGTTCTAAGCTGTAAAGTATGCCGCGCTGAACCAGGGAGTAATCATCACTACACGACTGCCAGGCGTTCATAACGTCTTCAGTTGCTGGGAAAACGTGTGCTTCACCTAGCGGTGCATCTAGGACATATTCTCTTTTGGCGGCTATGAGGATGATCCTCAAGTTCCGGCCCAGTCCGTATAGTTGCTGCCATCGTCTTTTAGCTTGGTTTTCTCTAGGAACGCGTTCAAGTTGAGGGCAACATTAGCATGGGCAATTTGATCTATAAGACATATTGCAAAAGTTTTAGACTAAGTTCATGATAATTAAGTTCATCTAATCAAATTATTTAATGAACTCCCACTCAGATAGACATCCCTCTAGTCATCTAAGTGATCCATGATCCGAGTCAACTAGGCCGTGTCCGATCATCACGTGAGACGGACTAGTCATCATCGGTGAACATCTTCATGTTGATCGTATCTTCTATATGACTCATGTTCGACCTTTCGGTCTCTTGTGTTCGGAGGCCATGTATGTACATGCTAGGCTCGTCAAGTCAACCTAAGTGTTTTGCATGTGTAAATCTAGCTTACACCCGTTGTATGCGAACGTTAGGATCTTCACACTCGATCATCACGTGGTGCTTCGGAACAACGAACTTTCACAACGGCGCACAGTTAGGGGGAACACTTTCTTGAAATTATTATGAGGGATAATCTTATTTACTACCGTCATTCTAAGCAAATAAGATGCAAAAACATGATAAACATAACATGCAATCAAATAGTGACATGATATGGCCAATGTCATGTTGCTCATTTGATCTCCATCTTCAGGGCACCATGATCATCTTCGTCACCGGCATGACACCATGATCTCCATCATCATGATCTCCATCATCGTGTCTCCATGAAGTTGTTCGCTAACTATTACTTCTACTACTATGGCTAACGGTTTAGCAAAGAAGTGAAGTAATTACATGGCATTATTCAGTGGCACGCAGGTCATACAATAAATAAAGACAACTCCTATGGTTCCTGCCGGTTGTCATACTCATTGACGGTGTCCTGGACTAGGGGGTACTCACCACGTCATCTCCCGATCTGTTAGATTGGGCCGAGGACCCCATGGCCGTATACTCACGGGCCAGTCCGGTCAGTTGCCGCATACAAGGAAGATTCCGCAAGACTTGGTGATCAAGACAAGGACTCCTCCCCCACCGGCGTATTCGGCTAGGACTCTTATTATCCTAGGCCTCTGGTGCATTATATAAACCAAGGCAAGGCTAGTCGATAGATATATGCAACAATCATACCATAGGCTAGCTTCTAGGGTTTAGCCTCTACGATCTCGTGGTAGATCAACTCTTGTAATACTCATATCATCAAGATCAATCAAGCAGGAAGTAGGGTATTACCTCCATAGAGAGGGCCCGAACCTGGGTAAACATCGTGTCCCCTGTCTCCTGTTACTATCCACCTTAGACACACAGTTCGGGACCCCCTACCCGATATCCGCCGGTTTTGACACCGACATTGGTGCTTTCATTGAGAGTTCCGCTGTGTGTTCGGCAAAAGGTCGATGGCTCGCCTGCAGATCAATTGCGACCTCAGCATCTTCGTCACTAGCTCGACTGGTCACCTTGGTTCGACCAAGCACTGCGCCCTACCTCCGATCATCATGTTCGGATGAGGGCCTTCATCAACATCAGCTCCGATCTCTATCAAGATCACGGAGGAATCATCCAGGGAGCCCGGGGGCTCAACGTCAACATTGCCCTCGGGCGACCGTGCTGTTTTTCTGGACAGCGAACTTGTATCCGCCATCACCGCCTCCTCGAGCGTTGGTTTGACGATTTCATCGGTGGAATAGTGCGGAATTACGTCTACAACAGCCACGCTAAATTTCGTCGAGTTCCGATGGAGGAATCTCCGACAATCTACGATATACCAGAGCCCTCTCAAATCTGGACGAGAATCTAGACGAGTTTAGGGCGTGGTGTCCAGCTTCTAGCTCGGACGTCCTTTGGAAGATCTAACCATTGATCGGCTGCGGAATTCCTGTATCGACCACCTCCCAAAATTTCAGCTCGATCCGACTGTCCAAACTCCGGGAACCTTCCAATTAGTGCATCACTTTTCGGATTTGTTTTCTGCGCGAAAACGAATCCGACCCGAGTTCATCTTTTTTATGAACGGGAATTCGGACATCCTTTTTGAAGGAAGTTTTGTATGGGGTATCGTGTTTTGTTCCCGAACACATCCCGCTAGCCTTAAAATCTTTTGAACATGATCTTCAACGTCATGCTGGTGTCAAACTAGTCCAGCAATATTGCTCCACGGCTGCCGACCTGCGCTAGACACGTCGTCACTTTGTTGAGCCGCGCTCAACTTCTTCGGATCATCATCTCGGCAAGCCGAACAAGAGTCCGGCATCGCGAAGGATAAATAATCACCAACATCGCCGCCACACGGATTACACAGAGCGGGCACACCTGCATCGCCACACGGTCACTTCATCGAGCCGGCATCGACCACGTCACGACCTGCATCGGCAGGGCCGCACTGTTGCTTTCTCAAGCTGGTGTCCATCATGCCGACCTACTTCGACTCATCGGCTCACACCAAGGCTTGACCGGGGGCTT
Organism: Triticum aestivum; assembly: GCF_018294505.1. Taxonomy (NCBI): domain Eukaryota; kingdom Viridiplantae; phylum Streptophyta; class Magnoliopsida; order Poales; family Poaceae; genus Triticum; species Triticum aestivum. Next base: position 599,767,045 of record NC_057807.1, read on the forward strand.
CATCATCTCTTCATCAACCTACTCCGGAGACTTCGGCGTTGCTGGCCGACCAGCTCTGTCACGTTAGCTGGACCGAGGGCTTTGCCTCAGCGAGCCAACCTTTGCCAGCATCGCCATGCTGTTGCTTTATCGCCCACCAGGCGATAGGTGTGCGGATCGAGTCACAATTTTAGCAATCACCTTTCTTTGGATTGCTACAACAAATTTTCGTGCTGAATTTTTTGATATATTATACGTTTTTTTCCTACATCGTATGCAAAAGTTATAGCCGTTTTACATTTTCCTTACACTTTTTGCAAAACATGTCCAAATTTAAGTTTTCAAATTTTCCTAACTAGTAGATATAGTAATATAACTACTTCTCGAAGGATTTTATTTTTTGAAGTTTTTATCATTTTCTTTTGATTTTTTCAAAACTGAAATGGCGATACATGGGGGGGGGGGGGGTAGAGTTTGAAAATTGGCCCCTTTAGTACCGGTTCGTGGCACGAACCGGTACTAAAGGCTTGTCCCCTTTAGTACCGGTTCGTGGCACGAACCGGTACTATAGGTTAGACCTTTAGTATCGGTTGGTAACACAAACCGGTACTAAAGGGGCTCGTGGGGACCAAGCCTGACGCCAGCCTGCCACTACCCCTTTAGTACAGGTTCGTGGCACGAACCGGTACTAAAGGCTCAACACGAACCGGTACTATTGATCGCAGCCACGAACCGGCACTATTGATCACATTAGTGCCGGTTTTTTTACAAACCGGCACTAATGTGCTTCACAATTGACCCTTTTTCTACTAGTGATATGATCTAATTATGTTATTATTGTTGAGAGAACTTGCACTAGTGAAAGTATGAACCTTAGGCCTTGTTTCCTAGCATTGCAATACCGTTTACGCTCACTTTTATCATTAGTTACCTTGCTATTTTTATATTTTCAGACTACAAATACTCATATCTACCATCCATATTGCACTTGTATCACCATCTCTTCGCTGAACTAGTGCACCTATACAATTTACCATTGTATTGGGTGTGTTGGGGACACAAGAGACTCTTTGTTATTTGGTTGCAGGGTTGCTTGAGAGAGACCATCTTCATCCTACGCCTCCCACGTATTGATAATGTTGGAGATCGTTGCAGAAAATTGAAAAAAATCTACGTATCACCAAGATCAATCTATGGAGTCATCTAGCAACGAGAGAGATAGGAGTGCATCTACATACCCTTGTAGATCGCGAGCGGAAGCGTTCAAGAGAACGGGGTTGATGGAGTCGTACTTATCGTGATCCAAATCACCGAAGATCCTAGTGCCAAACGGACGGCACCTCCGCGTTCAACACACGTACGGAGTGAAGACGTCTCCCACGCCTTGATCCAGCAAGGAGGAGAGAGAGGTTGAGGAAGAGATCTCCAGCAGCAGCACGACGGCGTGGTGGTGATGGAGAGGCAGTACTCCGGCAGGGCTTCGCCAAGCTTCTGCAGAGGAGGAGAGGTGTTGGGGAGGGTATGGGCTGCGCCTTGGAGGTGTGTGTGCAGCCCTCCCCTCGCCCCTCTATTTATAGGGGAAGGAGGAAGGGGGCCGGCCCCCTCTAGATGAGATCTAGAGGGGGGGCGGCGGCCAAGGGGGGGAGGGAACTTGCCCCCCAAGCAAGGGGGGCGCCCCCCTTAGGGTTCCCCCCCAACCCTAGGCGCATGGGCCCAAGGGGGGATGCGCCCAGCCCACTAGGGGCTGGTTCCCTTCCCTCCACGACCCATGAGGCCCTCCGGGAGAGGTGGCCCCTCCCGGTGGACCCCCGGAACCCATCCGGTGGCCCTGGTACAATACCGGCATGACCCCGAAACTTTTTGGTGACCGTATTACAACTTCCCATATATAAATATTCACCTCCGGACCATTCTGGAACTCCTCGTGACATCTGGGATCTCATCCGGGACTCCGAACAACATTCGGTAATCACATACAAGTCTTCCTAATAACCCTAGCGTCACCAAACCTTAAGTGTGTAGACCCTACGGGTTCGAGAATCATGTAGACATGACCGAGACAGCTCTCCGGCCAATAACCAACAGCGGGATCTGGATACCAATGTTGGTTCCCACATGTTCCACGATGATCTCATCAGATGAACCACGATGTCGAGGATTCAAGTAATCCCGTATAGAATTCCCTTTGTCAATCGGTATGTTACTTGCTCGATTCGATCGTCGGTATCCCAATACCTCGTTCAATCTTGTTACCGGCAAGCCACTTTACTCGTTACGTAATGCATGATCATGTGACCAACCACTTGGTCACATTGAGCTCATTATGATGATGCATTACCGAGTGGACTCAGAGATACCACTCTGTCATACGGAGTGACAAATCCCAGTCTCGATTCGTGCCAACCCAACAGACACTTTCGGAGATACCTGTAGTGTGCCTTTATAGTCACCCAGTTACGTTGTTTGGTACACCCAAAGCAATCCTACGGTATCTGGGAGTTACACAATCTCATGGTCTAAGAAACTGATACTTGACATTAGAAAAGCTTTAGCAAACGAACTACACGATCTTGTGCTATGCTTAGGATTGGTTGTCCATCACATCATTCTCCTAATGATGTGATCCCGTTATCAACGACATCCAATGTCCATAGTCAGGAAACCATGACTATCTGTTGATCAACGAGCTAGTAAACTAGAGGCTCACTGGGGACATGTTGTGGTCTATGTATTCACACATGTATCACTGTTTCCGGTTAGTACAATTATAGCATGAACAATAGACAATTATCATGAACAAGGAAATATAATAATAATCATTTTATTATTGCTTCTAGGGCATATTTCCAATAGTCTCCCACTTGCAATAGAGTCAATAATCTAGTTACACTGTGATGAATCGAACACCCATAGAGTTCTGGTGTTGATCATGTTTTGCTCGCGGAAGAGGTTTAGTCAATGGATCTGCGACATTTAGATCCGTATGCACTTTGCAAATATCTATGTCTCCATCTTGAACATTTTCACGAATGGACTTGAAGCGACGCTTGATGTGCCTGGTCTTCTTGTGAAACCTGGGCTCCTTGGTGAGGGCAATAGCTCCAGTGTTGTCACAGAAGAGAGTGATTGGCCACGACACATTGGGTATAACTCCTAGGTCGGTGATGAACTCCTTCATCTAGATTGCTTCATGCGCTGCCTCCGAGGCTGCCATCTGCTTCACATGTAAATCCCGCCATGACGCTCTGCTTGCTGCTGCACCAGCTTACTGCCCCACCATTCAAAATATACACGTATCCGGTTTGTGACTTAGAGTCATCAAGATCTGTGTCGAAGCTAGCATCGACGTAACCCTTTACGACGAGCTCTTTGTCACCTCCATAAACGAGAAACATATCCTTAGTCCTTTTCAGGTACTTCAGGATATTCTTGACCGTTGTCCGGTGTTACATGCCGGGATTACTTTGGTGTCTTGAAACCAAACTTACGGCAAGGTTTACATCAGGTCTGGTACACAGCATGGCATACATAATAGACCCTATGGACGAGGCATAGGGGATGACAGTCATCTTTTCTTTATCTTCTGCCATGGTCGGGGATTGAGATGAGCTCAATTTCACACCTTGCAACACAGGCAAGAACCCTTTCTTAGACTGGTCCATATTGAACTTCTTCAATATCTTGTCAAGGTATGTGTTTTGTGAAAGACCTATGAGGCGTATCGATCTATCTCTATAGATCTTGATGCCGAATATATAAGCAGCTTCTCCAAGGTCCTTCATTGAAAAACACTTATTCAAGTAGGCCTTTTTGTTGTCCAAAAGTCCTATATCATTTCCCATCAAAAGTTTGTCATCCACATATAATATGAGAAATGCTACAGAGCTCCCACTCACTTTCTTGTAAACGCAGGCTTCTCCATAAGTCTGCATAAACCCAAACGCTTGTATCATCTCATCAAAGTGAATGTTCCAACTCCGAGATGCTTGCCCCAACCCATAAATGGATCGCTGGAGCTTGCATACCTTGTCAGCATTCTTAGGATCGACAAAACCTTCCGGCTGCATCATATACAGTTCTTCCTTAAGATAGCCGTTAAGGAATGCCGTTTTGACATCCATTTGCCATATCTCATAATCATAGTATGCGGCAATTGCTAACATGATTCGGATGGACTTCAGCTTCGCTACGGGAGAGAAAGTCTCATCGTAGTCAACCCCTTGAACTTGCTAATAACCCTTAGCGACAAGTCGAGCTTTATAGATGGTAACATTACAATCCGCGTCCGTCTTCTTCTTAAAGATGCATTTATTTTCTATCGCTCGCTGATCATCGGGCAAGTCTGTCAAAGTCCATACTTTGTTTTCATACATCGATCCTATCTCGGATTTCATGGCTTCAAGCCATTTGTTGGAATCTGGGCCCGCCATCGCTTCTTCATAGTTCGAAGGTTCACCGTTGTCTAACAACATGATTTCCACGACAGGGTTGCCATACCACTCTGGTGTGGAACGTGTCCTTGGGGACCTGTGAAGTTCAGTAGTAACTTGATCCGAAATACCTTGATCATCATCATTAATTTCCTCTCTAGTCGGTGCAGGCACCACAGGAACATCTTCCTAAGCTGCGCTGCTTACCGGTTCAAGAGGTAGTACTTCATCAAGTTCCACTTTCCTCCCACTTACTTCTTTTGAGAGAAACTCTTTCTCCAGAAAGGACCCATTCTTGGCAACAAAGATCTTGCCTTCGGATCTGAGGTAGAAGGTATACCCAATGGTTTCCTTAGGGTATCCTATGAAGACGCATTTTTCCGACTTGGGTTCGAGCTTTTCAGGTTGAAGTTTCTTGACATAAGCATTGCATCCCCAAACTTTTAGAAACAACAGCTTAGGTTTCTTTCCAAACCATAATTCATACGGTGTCGTCTCAACGGATTTAGAAGGTGCCCTATTTAAAGTGAATGTAGCTGTCTCTAAAGCGTATCCCCAAATGATAGCGGTAAATTGGTAAGAGACATCATAGACCGCACCATATCCAATAGAGTGCGATTACGACGTTCGGACACACTATTACGTTGAGGTGTTCCAGGCGGTGTGAGTTGGAAACAATTCTGCATTTCCTCAAGTGTGTACCAAACTCGTGACTTAAATATTCTCCCCCACGATCTGATCGTAAGAACTTTATTTTTCTGTCACGTTGATTCTCTACCTCATTCTGAAATTCCTTGAACTTTTCAAAGGTCTCAGACTTGTGTTTCATCAAGTAAACATACCCATATCTACTCAAGTCATCCGTGAGGGTGAGAACATAATGATAGCCACCACGATCCTCAATGCTCATTGGACCGCACACATCAGTATGTATAATTTCCAATAAGTTGGTTGCTTGCTCCATTGTTCCGGAGAATGGAGTCTTGGTCATTTTATCCATGAGGCATGGTTCGCACGTTTCAAATGATTCGAAATCAAGAGACTCCAAAAGTCCATCTTTATGGAGCTTCTTCATGTGTTTGACACCAATGTGACCAAGGCGGCAGTGCCACAGATATGTGGGACTATCATTATCAATCTTACATCTTTTGGTATTCACATTATGAATATGTGTAACATCACGTTTGAGATTCGTTAAGAATAAACCATTGACCAGCGGGGCATGACCATAAAACATATCTCTCATATAAATAGAACAACCATTATTCTCAGATTTAAATGAGTAGCCATCTCGTATTAAACGAGATCCAGATACAATGTTCATGCTCAAAGCTGGCACTAAATAACAATTATTGAGGTTTAAAACTAATCCCATAGGTAAATGTAGAGGTAGCGTGCCAACGGCGATCACATCGATCTTGGAACCATTCCCGACGGCATCGTCACCTCGTCCTTCGCTAGTCTCCGTTTATTCCGCAGCTCCTGTTTTGAGTTAAAAATATAAGCAACCGCACCGGTATCAAATACCTAGGAGCTACTATGATTACTGGTAAGGTACACATCCATTACATGATATCACATATACCTTTGGTGTTGCCGGCCTTCTTGTCCGCTAAGTACTTGGGGCAGTTCCGCTTTCAGTGTCCGCTTCCCTTGAAATAAAAGCACTCAGTCTCAGGTTTGGGTCCATGCTTTGGCTTCTTCCCGGCAACTGGCTTACCGGGCGCGGCAACTCCCTTTCCATCCTTCTTGAAGTTTCTTGAAACTAGTGGTTTTATTGACCATCAACACTTGATGTTCCTTTTTGATTTCTACCTCCGCTGATTTCAGCATTGAAAATACCTCAGGAATAGTTTTCACCATCCCTGCATATTGTAGTTCATCACAAAGCTCTTGTAGCTAGGTGGGAGTGACTGAAGAATTCTGACAATGACCGTGTCATTCGGGAGGTTAACTCCCAGCTGAGACAAGCGGTTGTGCAATCCAGACATTTTGAGTATGTGCTCGTTGACAGAACTATTCTCCTCCATCTTACAACTGTAGAACTCGTCAGAGACTTCATATCTCTCGACCCGGGCATGAGCTTGGAAAACCATTTTCAGCTCTTGGAACATCTCATATGCTCCGTGCTGCTCAAAACGCTTTTGGAGCCCCGGTTCTAAGCTGTAAAGTATGCCGCGCTGAACCAGGGAGTAATCATCACTACACGACTGCCAGGCGTTCATAACGTCTTGAGTTGCTGGGAAAACGTGTGCTTCACCTAGCGGTGCATCTAGGACATATTCTCTTTTGGCGGCTATGAGGATGATCCTCAAGTTCCGGACCCAGTCCGTATAGTTGCTGCCATCGTCTTTTAGCTTGGTTTTCTCTAGGAACGCGTTCAAGTTGAGGGCAACATTAGCATGGGCCATTTGATCTACAAGACATATTGCAAAAGTTTTAGACTAAGTTCATGATAATTAAGTTCATCTAATCAAATTATTTAATGAACTCCCACTCAGATAGACATCCCTCTAGTCATCTAAGTGATCCATGATCCGAGTCAACTAGGCCGTGTCCGATCATCACGTGAGACGGACTAGTCATCATCGGTGAACATCTTCATGTTGATCGTATCTTCTATATGACTCATGTTCGACCTTTCGGTCTCTTGTGTTCCGAGGCCATGTCTGTACATGCTAGGCTCGTCAAGCCAACCTAAGTGTTTTGCATGTGTAAATCTAGCTTACACCCGTTGTATGCGAACGTTAGGATCTTCACACCCGATCATCACGTGGTGCTTCGAAACAACGAACTTTCGCAACGACGCACAGTTATGGGGAACACTTTCTTGAAATTGGTATGAGGGATCATCTTATTTACTACCGTCATTCTAACCAAATAAGATGCAAAAACATGATAAACATAACATGCAATCAAATAGTGACATGATATGGCCAATGTCATATTGCTCATTTGATCTCCATCTTCGGGGCGCCATGATCATCTTCGTCACCGGCATGACACCATAATCTCCATCATCATGATCTCCATCATCGTGTCTCCATGAAGTTGTTCGCTAACTATTACTTCTACTACTATGGCTAACGGTTTAGCAAAGAAGTGAAGTAATTACATGGCATTATTCAGTGGCACGCAGGTCATACAATAAATAAAGACAACTCCTATGGTTCCTGCCGGTTGTCATACTCATTGACGGTGTCCTGGACTAGGGGGTACTCACCACGTCATCTCCCGATCTGTTAGATTGGGCCGAGGACCCCATGGCCGTATACTCACGGGCCAGTCTGGTCAGCTGCCGCATACAAGGAAGATTCCGCAAGACTTGGCGATCAAGACAAGGACTCCTCCCCCACCGGCGTATTCGGCTAGGACTCTTATTATCCTAGGCCTCTGGTGCATTATATAAACCAAGGCCAGGCTAGTCGATAGATATATGCAACAATCATACCATAGGCTAGCTTCTAGGGTTTAGCCTCTACGATCTCGTGGTAGATCAACTCTTGTAATACTCATATCATCAAGATCAATCAAGCAGGAAGTAGGGTATTACCTCCATAGAGAGGGCCCTAACCTGGGTAAACATCGTGTCCCCTGTCTCCTGTTACCATCCACCTTAGACGCACAGTTCGGGACCCCCTACCCGAGATCCGCCGGTTTTGACACCGACATTGGTGCTTTCATTGAGAGTTCCGCTGTGTGTTCGGCAAAAGGTCGATGGCTCGCCTGCAGATCAACTGCGACCTCAGCATCTTCGTCACCAGCTCGACTGGTCACCTTGGTTCGACAAAGGACTGTGCCCTACCTCCGATCGTCATGTTCGGATGAGGGCCTTCATCAACATCAGCTCCGATCTCTATCAAGATCATGGAGGAATCATCCAGGGAGCCCGGAGGCTCAACGTCAACATTGCCCTCGGGCGACCGTGCTGTTTTTCTGGACAGCGAACTTGTATCCGCCGTCACCGCCTCCTCGGGCGTCGGTTTGACGATTTATTCGGTGGAATAGTGCGTAATTACGTCTACAACAGCCACGCTAAATTTCGTCGAGTTCTGATGGAGGAATCTCCGACAATCTAAGAAATACCGGAGCCCTCTCAAATCTGGACGAGAATCTGGACGAGTTTAGGGCGTGGTGTCCAGCTTCTAGCTCGGACGTCCTTTGGAAGATCTAACCGTTGAACGGCTGCGGAATTCCTGTATCGACCACCTCCCAAAATTTCAGCTCAATCCGACCGTCCAAACTCCGGGAACCTTCCAATTAGTGCATCACTTTTCGGATTTGTTTTCTGCGTGAAAACGAATCCGACCCGAGTTCGTCTTTTTTATGAACGTGAATTCGGACATCCTTTTTGAAGGAAGTTTTGTATGGGGTATCGTGTTTTGTTCCCGAACACATCCCGCTAGCCTTAAAATCTTTTGAACATGATCTTCAACGTCATGCTAGTGTCAAACTAGTCCGACAATATTGCTCCACGGCTGCCGACCTGCGCTAGACACGTCGTCACTTTGTTGAGCCGCGCTCAACTTCTTCGGATCATCATCTCGGCAAGCCGAACAAGAGTCCGACATCGTGAAGGATAAATAATCACCAACATCGCCGCCACACGGATTACATGGAGCGGGCACACCTGCATCGCCACACGGTCACTTCATCGAGCCGGCATCGACCACGTCACGACCTGCATCGGCAGGGCCGCACTGTTGCTTTCTCAAGCTAGTGTCCATCACGCTGACCTACTTCGACTCATTGGCTCACACCGAGGCTTCATCACGTTAGCTGGACCGTGGGCTTCATCATCTCTTCATCAACCTACTCCAAAGACTTCGGCGTCGCTAGCCGACCAGCTCTGTCACGTTAGCTGGACCGAGGGCTTTGCCTCAGTGAGCCAACCTTTGCCAGCATCGCCATGCTGTTGCTTTATCGCCCATCAGGCGATAGGTGTGCGGATCGAGTCACAATTTTGGGAATCACCTTTCTTCGGATTGCTACAACAAATTTTTGTGCTGAATTTTTTGATATATTATACGTTTTTTCCGACATCGTATGCAAAAGTTATAGCCGATTTACATTTTCCCTACACTTTTTGCAAAACATGTCCAAATTTAAGTTTTCAAATTTTCCTAACTAGTAGATATAGTAATATAACTACTTCTCGAAGGATTTTATTTTTTGAAGTTTTTATCATTTTCTTTTGATTTTTTCAAAACTGAAATGGCGATACACGGGGGGGGGGGGGGGGGTAGAGTTTGAAAATTGGCCCCTTTAGTACCGGTTCGTGGCACGAACCGGTACTAAAGGCTTGTCCCCTTTAGTACCGGTTCGTGGCACGAACTGGTACTATAGGTTAGACCTTTAGTACCGGTTGCTAACACAAACCGGTACTAAAGGGGCTCGTGGGGACCCAGCCTGACGCCAGCCTGCCACTACCCCTTTAATACCGGTTCGTGGCACGAACCGGTACTAAAGGCTCAACACGAACCGGTACTATTGATTGCAGCCACGAACCGGCACTATTGATCACATTAGTGCCAGTTTTTTTACAAACCGGCACTAATGTGCTTCACATTTGACCCTTTTTCTACTAGTGATATGATCTAATTATGTTATTTTTGTTGAGAGAACTTGCACTAGTGAAAGTATGAACCTTAGGCCTTGTTTCCTAGCATTGCAATACCGTTTACGCTCACTTTTATCATTAGTTACCTTGCTATTTTTATATTTTCAGACTACAAATACTCATATCTACCATCCATATTGCACTTGTATCACCATCTCTTCGCTGAACTAGTGCACCTATACAATTTACCATTGTATTGGGTGTGTTGGGGACACAAGAGACTCTTTGTTATTTGGTTGCAGGTTTGCTTGAGAGAGACCATCTTCATCCTACGCCTCCCACGTATTGATAATGTTGGAGATCATTGCAGAAAATAAAAAAAAATCTACGTATCACCAAGATCAATCTATGGAGTCATCTAGCAACGAGAGAGATAGGAGTGCATCTACATACCCTTGTAGATCGCGAGCGGAAGCGTTCAAGAGAACGGGGTTGATGGAGTCGTACTTATCGTGATCCAAATCACCGAAGATCCTAGTGCCAAACGGACGGCACCTCCGCGTTCAACACACGTACGGAGCGAAGACGTCTCCCACGCCTTGATCCAGCAAGGAGGAGAGAGAGGTTGAGGAAGAGATCTCTAGCGGCAGCACGACGGCGTGGTGGTGATGGAGAGGCAGTACTCCGGCAGGGCTTCGCCAAGCTTCTGCAGAGGAGGAGAGGTGTTGGGGAGGGGATGGGCTGCGCCTTGGAGGTGTGTGTGCAGCCCTCCCCTCGCCCCTCTATTTATAGGGGAAGGAGGAAGGGGGCCGGCCCCCTCTAGATGAGATCTAGAGGGGGGGCGGCGGCCAAGGGGGGAAGGGAACTTGCCCCCCAAGCAAGGGGGGCGCCCCCCTTAGGGTTCCCCCCCAACCCTAGGCGCATGGGCCCAAGGGGGGATGCGCCCAGCCCACTAGGGGCTGGTTCCCTTCCCTCCATGACCCATGAGGCCCTTTGGGAGAGGTGGCCCCTCCCGGTGGACCCCCGGAACCCATCCGGTGGCCCTGGTACAATACCGGCATGACCCTGAAACTTTTTGGTGACCGTATTACAACTTCCCATATATAAATATTCACCTCCGGACCATTCTGGAACTCCTCGTGACATCTGGGATCTCATCCGGGACTCCGAACAACATTCGGTAATCACATACAAGTCTTCCTAATAACCCTAGTGTCACCAAACCTTAAGTGTGTAGACCCTACGGGTTCGAGAATCATGTAGACATGACCGAGACAACTCTCCGGCCAATAACCAACAGCGGGATCTGGATACCCATGTTGGTTCCCACATGTTCCACGATGATCTCATCAGATGAACCACGATGTCGAGGATTCAAGTAATCCTGTATAGAATTCTCTTTATCAATCGGTACGTTACTTGCCCGATTCGATCATCGGTATCCCAATACCTCATTCAATCTCGTTACCAGCAAGTCACTTTACTCGTTACGTAATGCATGATCCCGTGCCCAACCACTTGGTCACATTGAGCTCATTATGATGATGCATTACCGAGTGGGCTCAGAGATACCTCTCCATCATACGGAGTGACAAATCCCAGTCTCGATTCGTGCCAACCCAACAGACACTTTTGGAGATACCTGTAGTGTGCCTTTATAGTCACTTAGTTACGTTGTGACGTTTGGTACACCCAAAGCAATCCTACGGTATCTGGGAGTTACACAATCTCATGGTCTAAGAAACTGATACTTGACATTAGAAAAGCTTTAGCAAACGAACTACACGATCTTGTGCTATGCTTAGGATTGGTTGTCCATCACATCATTCTCCTAATGATGTGATCCCGTTATCAACGACATCCAATGTCCATAGTCAAGAAACCATGACTATCTGTTGATCAACGACCTAGTAAACTAGAGGCTCACTGGGGACATGTTGTGGTCTATGTATTCACACATGTATCACTGTTTCCGGATAATACAATTATAGCATGAACAATAGACAATTATCATGAACAAGGAAATATAATAATAATCATTTTATTATTGCCTCTAGGGCATATTTCCAATAGTCTCCCACTTGCACTAGAGTTAATAATCTAGTTACACTGTGATGAATCGAACACCCATAGAGTTCTGGTGTTGATCATGTTTTGCCCGCGGAAGAGGTTTAGTCAATGGATCTGCGACATTCAGATCCGTATGCACTTTGCAAATATCTATGTCTCCATCTTGAACATTTTCACGAATGGAGTTGAAGCGACGCTTGATGTGCCTGGTCTTCTTGTGAAACCTGGGCTCCTTGGTGAGGGCAATAGCTCCAGTGTTGTCACAGAAGAGAGTGATCGGCCCCGATGCATTGGGTATAACTCCTAGGTCGGCGATGAACTCCTTCATCCAGATTGCTTCATGCGATGCCTCCGAGGCTGCCATGTACTCTGCTTCACATGTAAATCCCGCCACGACAGTCTGCTTCCTGCTGCACCAGCTTACTGCCCCACCATTCAAAATATACACGTATCCGGTTTGTGACTTAGAGTCATCTAGATCTGTGTCGAAGCTAGCATCGACGTAACCCTTTACGACGAGCTCTTCGTCACCTCCATAAACGAGAAACATATCCTTAGTCCTTTTTAGGTACTTCAGGATATTCTTGACCGCTGTCCGGTGTTACATGCCGGGATTACTTTGGTGTTTTGCAACCAAACTTACGGCAAGGTTTACATCAGGTCTGGTACACAGCATGGCATACATAATAGACCCTATGGCCGAGGCATAGGGGATGACATTCATCTTTTCTTTATCTTCTGTCGTGGTCGGGGATTGAGCTGAGCTCAATTTCACACCTTGCAACACAGGCAAGAACCCCTTCTTAGACTGGTCCATATTGAACTTCTTCAATATCTTGTCAAGGTATGTGTTTTGTGAAAGACCTACGAGGCGTCTCGATCTATCTCTATAGATCTTGATGCCAAATATATAAGCAGCTTCTCCAAGGTCCTTCATTGAAAAACACTTATTCAAGTAGGCCTTTATGCTGTCCAAAAGTCCTATATCATTTCCCATCAAAAGTTTGTCATCCACATATAATATGAGAAATGCTACAGAGCTCCCACTTACTTTCTTGTAAACGCAGGCTTCTCCATAAGTCTGCATAAACCCAAACGCTTTGATCATCTCATCAATGTGAATGTTCCAACTCCGAGATGCTTGCACCAACCCATAAATGGATCGCTGGAGCTTGCATACCTTTTTAGCATTCTTAGGATCGACAAAACCTTCCGGCTGCATCATATACAGTTCTTCCTTCAGATAGCCATTAAGGAATGCCGTTTTGACATCCATTTGCCATATCTCATAATCATAGTATGCGGCAATTGCTAACATGATTCGGATGGACTTCAGCTTCGCTACGGGAGAGAAAGTCTCATCGTAGTCAACCCCTTGAACTTGCTGATAACCCTTAGCGACAAGTCGAGCTTTATAGATGGTAACATTACCATCCGTGTCCGTCTTCTTCTTAAAGATCCATTTATTTTCTATCGCTCGCCGACCATCGGGCAAGTCTGTCAAAGTCCATACTTTGTTTTCATACATGGATCCTATCTCGGATTTCATGGCTTCAAGCCATTTGTTGGAATCTGGGCCCGCCATCACTTCTTCATAGTTCAAAGGTTCACCGTTGTCTAACAACATGATTTCCAGGACAGGGTTGCCATACCACTCTGGTGTGGAACGTGTCCTTGGGGACCTACGAAGTTCAGTAGTAACTTGATCCGAAATACCTTGATCATCATCATTAATTTCCTCTCTAGTCGGTGCAGGCACCACAGGAACATCTTCCTGAGCTGCGCTGCTTACCGCTTCAAGAGGTAGTACTTCATCAAGTTCCACTTTCCTCCCACTTACTTCATTCCAGAGAAACTCTTTCTCCAGAAAGGACCCGTTCTTGGAAACAAAGATCTTGCCTTCGGATCTGAGGTAGAAGGTATACCCAATGGTTTCCTTAGGGTATCCTATGAAGACGCATTTTTCCGACTTGGGTTCGAGCTTTTCAGGTTGAAGTTTCTTGACATAAGCATCGTATCCCCAAACTTTTAGAAACAACAGCTTAGGTTTCTTTCCAAACCATAATTCATACGGTGTCGTCTCAACGGATTTAGACGGTGCCCTATTTAAAGTGAATGTAGCTGTCTCTAAAGCGTATCCCCAAATGATAGCGGTAAATCGGTAAGAGACATCATAGACCGCACCATATCCAATAGAGTGCGATTACGACGTTCGGACACACTATTACGCTGAGGTGTTCTAGGCGGTGTGAGTTGGAAACAATTCCACATTTCCTCAAGTGCGTACCAAACTCGTTACTTAAATATTCTCCCCCACGATCTGATCGTAAGAACTTTATTTTTCTGTCATGTTGATTCTCTACCTCATTCTGAAATTCCTTGAACTTTTCAAAGGTCTCAGACTTGTGTTTCATCAAGTAAACATACCCATATCTACTCAAGTCATCCGGGAGGGTGAGAAAATAATGATAGCCACCACGATCCTCAACGCTCATTGGACCGCACACATCATTATGTATAATTTCCAATAAGTTGGTTGCTTGCTCCATTGTTCCGGAGAATGGAGTCTTGGTCATTTTACCCATGAGGCATGGTTCGCACGTTTCAAATGATTCGAAATCAAGAGACTCCAAAAGTCCATCTGTATGGAGCTTCTTCATGCGTTTGACACCAATGTGACCAACGCGGTAGTGCCACAGATATGTGGGACTATCATTATCAATCTTACATCTTTTGGTATTCACACTATGAATATGTGTAACATCACGTTCGAGATTCATTAAGAATAAACCATTGACCAGCGGGGCATGACCATAAAACATATCTCTCATATAAATAGAACAACCATTATTCTCGGATTTAAATGAGTAGCCATCTCGTATTAAACAAGATCCAGATACAATGTTCATGCTCAAAGCTGGCACTAAATAACAATTATTGAGGTTTAAAACTAATCCCATAGGTAAATGTAGAGGTAGCGTGCCAATGGCGATCACATCGATCTTGGAACCATTCCCGACGGCATCGTCACCTCGTCCTTCGACAGTCTCCGTTTATTCCGCAGCTCCTGTTTTGAGTAACAAATATGAGAAACCGCACCGATATCAAATACCTAGGAGCTACTACGAGTACTGGTAAGGTACACATCCATTACATGTATATCACATATACCTTTGGTGTTGCTGGCCTTCTTGTCCACTAAGTACTTGGGGCAGTTCCGCTTTCACTGTCCGCTTCCCTTGAAATAAAAGCACTCAGTCTCAGGTTTGGGTCCATGCTTTGGCTTCTTCCCAGCAACTGGCTTACCGGGCGCGGCAACTCCCTTTCCATCCTTCTTGAAGTTCTTTTTACCCTTGCCTTTCTTGAAACTAGTGGTTTTATTGACCATCAACACTTGATGTCCCTTTTTGATTTCTATCTCCGCTGATTTCAGCACTGAAAATACCTCAGGAATACTTTTCACCATCCCTGCATATTGTAGTTCATCACAAAGCTCTTGTAGCTAGGTGGGAGCGACTGAAGAATTCTGACAATGGCCGTGTCATCCGGGAGGTTAACTCCCAGCTGAGACAAGCGGTTGTGCAACCCAGACATTTTGAGTATGTGCTCGTTGACAGAACTATTCTCCTCTATCTTACAACTGTAGAACTTGTCAGAGACTTCATACCTCTCGACCCGGGCATGAGCTTGGAAAACCATTTTCAGCTCTTGGAACATCTCATATGCTCTGTGCTGCTCAAAACGCTTTTGGAGCCCCGGTTCTAAGCTGTAAAGTATGCCGCGCTGAACCAGGGAGTAATCATCACTACACGACTGCCAGGCGTTCATAACGTCTTGAGTTGCTGGGAAAACGTGTGCTTCACCTAGCGGTGCATCTAGGACATATTCTCTTTTGGCGGCTATGAGGATGATCCTCAAGTTCCGGACCTAGTCCGTATAGTTGCTGCCATCGTCTTTTAGCTTGGTTTTCTCTAGGAACGCGTTCAAGTTGAGGGCAACATTAGCATGGGCCATTTGATCTACAAGACATATTGCAAAAGTTTTAGACTAAGTTCATGATAATTAAGTTCATCTAATCAAATTATTTAATGAACTCCCACTCAGATAGACATCCCTCTAGTTATCTAAGTGATCCATGATCCGAGTCAACTAGGTCGTGTCCGATCATCACGTGAGACGGACTAGTCATCATCGGTGAACATCTTCATGTTGATCGTATCTTCTATATGACTCATGTTCGACCTTTCGGTCTCTTGTGTTCCGAGGCCATGTCTGTACATGCTAGGCTTGTCAAGTCAACCTAAGTGTTTTGCATGTGTAAATCTAGCTTACACCCGTTGTATGCGAACGTCAGGATCTTCACACCCGATCATCACGTGGTGCTTCGAAACAACGAACTTTCGCAACGACGCACAGTTAGGGGGAACACTTTCTTGAAATTGTTATAAGGGATCATCTTATTTACTACCGTCATTCTAAGCAAATAAGATGCAAAACCATGATAAACATAACATGCAATCAAATAGTGACATGATATGGCCAATGTCATATTGCTCATTTGATCTCCATCTTCGGGGCGCCATGATCATCTTCGTCACCGGCATGACACCATGATCTCCATCATCATGATCTCCATCATCGTGTCTTCATGAAGTTGTTCGCTAACTATTACTTCTACTACTATGGCTAACGGTTTAGCAAAGAAGTGAAGTAATTACATGGCGTTATTCAGTGGCACGCAGGTCATACAATAAATAAAGACAACTCCTATGGTTCCTGCCGGTTGTCATACTCATTGACGGTGTCCTGGACTAGGGGGTACTCACCACGTCATCTCCCGATCTGTTAGATTGGGCCGAGGACCCCCATGGCCGTATACTCACGGGCCAGTCCGATCAGCTGCCGCATACAAGGAAGATTCCGCAAGACTTGGCGATCAAGACAAGGACTCCTCCCCCACTGGCGTATTCGGCTAGGACTCTTATTATCCTAGGCCTCTGGTGCATTATATAAACCAAGGCCAGGCTAGTCGATAGATATATACAACAATCATACCATAGGATAGCTTCCAGGGTTTAGCCTCTATGATCTCGTGGTAGATCAACTCTTGTAATACTCATATCATCAAGATCAATCAAGCAGGAAATAGGGTATTACCTCCATAGAGAGGGCCCGAACCTGGGTAAACATCGTGTCCCCTGTCTCCTGTTATCATCCACCTTAGACGCATAGTTCGGGACCCCCTACCTGAGATCCGCCGGTTTTGACACTGACATTGGTGCTTTCATTGAGAGTTCCGCTGTGTGTTCGACAAAAGGTCGATGGCTCGCCTGCAGATCAACTGCGACCTCAGCATCTTCGTCACCAGCTCGACTGGTCACCTTGGTTCAACCAAGGACTGTGCCCTACCTCCGATTGTCATGTTCGGATGAGGGCCTTCATCAACATCAGCTCCGATCTCTATCAAGATCACGGAGGAATCATCCAGGGAGCCCGGGGGCTCAACGTCAACATTGCCCTCGGGCGACCGTGCTGTTTTTCTGGACAGCGAACTTGTATCCGCCGTCACCGCCTCCTCGAGCATCGGTTTGATGATTTCTTTGGTGGAATAGTGCAGAATTACGTCTACAAGAGCCACGCTAAATTTCGTCGAGTTCCGATGGAGGAATCTCCGACAATCTACGATATACCGGAGCCCTCTCAAATGTGGACGAGAATCTGGACGAGTTTAGGGCATGGTGTCCAGCTTCTAGCTCGGACGTCCTTTGGAAGATCCAACCGTTGATCGGCTGCAGAATTCCTGTATCGACCACCTCCCAAAATTTCAGCTCGATCCGACCGTCCAAACTCCGGGAACCTTCCAATTAGTGCATCACTTTTCGGATTTGTTTTCTGCACGAAAACGAATCCGACCCGAGTTCGTCTTTTTTATGAACGGGAATTCGGACATCCTTTTTGAAGGAAGTTTTGTATGGGGTATCGTGTTTTGTTCCCGAACACATCCCGCTAGCCTTAAAATTATTTGAACATGATCTTCAATGTCATGCTGGTGTCAAACTAGTCCGGCAATATTGCTCCACGGCTGCCGACCTGCGCTAGACACGTCGTCACTTTGTTGAGCCGCGCTCAACTTCTTCGGATCATCATCTTGGCAAGCCAAACAAGAGTCCGACAGCGCAAAGGATAAATAATCACCAACATCACCGCCACACGGATTACACGGAGCGGGCACACCTGCATCGCCACACGGTCACTTCATCGAGCCGTCATCGACCACGTCACGACCTGCATCGGCAGGGCCGCACTGTTGCTTTCTCAAGCTGGTGTCCATCACGCCAACCTACTTCGACTCATCGGCTCACACCGAGGCTTCATCATGTTAGCTGGACCGGGGGCTTCATCATCTCTTCATCAACCTACTCCGGAGACTTTGGCGTCGCTGGCCGACCAGCTCTGTCACGTTAGCTGGACCGACGGCTTTGCCTCAGCGAGCCAACCTTTGCCAGCATCGCCATGTTGTTGCTTTATCGCCCATCAGGCGATAGGTGTGCGGATCGAGTCACAATTTTGGGAATCACCTTTCTTCGGATTGCTACAACAAATAAGCCAGGTGGTATTAATCCTAGTATTTTTTGCTTGTTTGGGTTCATTTTTTCCAACGAATTATTACTCTGGTTTGTCCATTATATGTACGCAGGTCTATCAAATGGTGGCCGCATTAACGACGGTCGCATGGTGGTCCGGTCAGTTTCCGTACATAGTCCGGCGAACGCCGCATCCGGAACTCGAACCGACCTGTGAATTCAGGCCTTGCCATGCCTTTACCGCATCACGCCGCCGCCCTGCATCGACATTGACTTTGGCGCCAGGCCATATTTCTTTTATTACTCACTTTGCATAAATTATTTATTATGCAACGATTTTTTTATCATTATTACTATTATCTCCGGTTTGCACCATTTTTTGTCCACAAGAAAATGATCCGGGGACTTCGGCGTCTCTCTGCTGGTCTGCATTGACCGTGCTACATCACCACTTCGGCGTGTCGAGCTCTCCGCTCCGCCACCTCGGGACCGGCTTGGGGGATGGAACCTTGTCCCGTATCAAGCTCGGACCGCGTCATCAATACCGAACACATTAACCATCTAAGTCGCTTTCATGCTCAAAGCTTTAATTTCTAACTTGTGTTCGGTTCGACCAAGCATTAAACCTTTTTTTGAAAAATGTTGCTCGTAAAAAAATTCTTGTCCAAACTTTGTTTGTGACGCATAAATTCAAATACCCAATTCACTTGGGGGCTTCCTTCATGAAGCTTTTCCTCTTGCATATGATTATACTTGTACGGCTTCGTTCCTTGTTCGTGTATTACGCCACAATATGCACCATATTGACTTAAGCGATTTGCAAGCTGGGTTGCCTCGCTCCTGTGTTTACCCCTACGTTCCCGATCATTCGGCTAGGGAGTAAAGGGAGCACCTCTGCGATTGTCACAATCGGGTCATCCGAGCCGGACCTCAGACTGGGTGAAGCCGAAAGCTAGCGCTCTTATAGTTTTCAATGATGGTCGGCACACAACAGAACTCATGAGTACAAAAAATCTATTGCACAAGTCTCATAATAACAATGAGCACCGAAGAAAGGTATCGGTGGGGGTACTATTTTTTTCGAAGATGCTTCTTACACTTCGCAGTAATATAGCATAAGTTCCCTGAGCGCGCTTTGTCTGTTACATCCTTATGGCCTGATTGCCTGGTTATTGGAAACACCGTCGATATTCTCAACAGATGGAGTACATAACACTTTTCGGTCCTTGACCGAAGAGGGAGAAGCCAACGGTCGATTAACACGCGTTTAAAGTTCGGTTGAACATAGATATGATACAAGTACTTCGGCACATACAATCATTCTTTTACCCAAGTCACTTGGGGGCTCATATGTTTATTTGAGCCGTTTTATAATAAGTGTTTCTCTTCTTAGTCGTTGCAAAGTTTTTATTATTATTTATCACTCCTTTTTTCGACACAAGTGTGCGGTCACTAGCCAGGGAGCCTAATTTCTCTTTCAAAGCCGCTAGAGTTTAGTTTGCTAAACTGGCCTAGTAAGAAGTAC